>NW_017308355.1:84403-109656 GCF_000935625.1 Nanorana parkeri | reverse complement strand
GCTGAAGCATTGGAATGTTCCTCAGTGTCCTCACATCTATGCACAGTGTATGGCCACAATGATTTAATGGACCTTGGGCCACTGGAAAGGAGGGGGCGAGACATTCCAGGGACCGGTCTAAGAAGAATCCGGCTCAGAGCTTTGGGTGAGTATATCTTTGTTTTTTTTAACCTAGACACAAACGAGCAGTTAACCGTTCCAGTGCGGGGGTAACCCCACCACAAGGATTAATTAAAACAATTTCTGGAGTTGGTTTAACATTTGAGCATTGGCCCACTCTATGATACTGAATATTAAGCTAAGCTTGTGTAAATATTAAGTAAATAATGCTGCCACTATGTAAATACATGATATATTAACACACCATACCCACTAACACATTGGCATCCTTTTAACAGAAATATTTACATTTTGCTGATCACATCACATAAATAATCAAAAACATAAAGCTATACATCAGGCACACAACTTTACATACCATTTATAATATATATGCAGCTCTACTAGACATAAGAAACAAGTTTATGACCTCTCAATTATAGTTAAGCAATACAAACTTCCCACTTCCATGACGGTAAGTGGACAGTAAAGGCACTACAGAAGTACAGAGTTGAGTCATGCTTTTGTGCACTCTGCTCTCTTCTGCTGTCAGAATGTTTCTTGCCAGCTCATATGCACCATATCACAACTGCAGATAGAATGAGAGAGGGAGGGCAGCGCTAAGTGCAGTTGTACAGGGGATTACAAAAAGCTAATACCATGTTAAAATAAATTATAGGGCTCATGCTGATGGGAGCTCTTTTCAACTGCTGCATTTGCAATTCAAATGCACATGCATGCATTTGAAATGAATGCAAAAACAGCATTTGACAAGAAAAATGCTGCGCTTGACCTGCCATGGTCGCAGTTTAATGCACCTCTATAGGACCAAAGAAATGCAGCGCAGTGCAAAGCAGGTCAAACACAGCTTCTGAGTTCCCATGTGTAGTGCTCAATTAAAGTCATAGGGATTTTGCTAAGTTGTGTTTAATGTGCTTCCAAATGCAGGAAAACAACACCCGCCAACATGAGCTCTCTAATTTAACGAATATGTAGCTGCATTAATTGGTTATTGTTTTATAATTGCATGAAGTTCAGCTTTGCTTTGAATTGGCTGTATAGTTGTATCACTAAACATTAGGTAAACAAATGGAAAAATACAGCCATATGGTAGTTAGTTTCTTAATGCTTTGCACATTCAGAGTTATAAAGGAGAAATGTTTTATACCTCTCTTGCTGCTCTCTCGCCAGCCTGCACTGCACCTTCCATATATCCACTCCATTGTGTGGCAGTTTCAGTGCCAGCAAAGTAAATCTTCCCAACAGGCTGTCGAATGACACTTCAGAGATAGGACAAAATGCAATCAACATTTTTTATGTATTTATGCAGCACTAATACATTCAACATCGCTTTACACAGGGTATAGTCCATTCACATCAGTCCCTGTCTTTGACAGAGCTCACAATCTTACAGCCCCTAATGCGGTCATAAACAGAAACACAAACACACACTGTAAATACACAATTTTTGGGGGGGAGAAAATGAAAATAGAAACACAGGAAGTCCATGTATACAATAGAACACCTGTACCAAAAAGCAAGTGTGCAGTCATGCCCTGTATGTTTAAAGTGGACATTTAAAAAAATTTCTGACAGGCAGGTTTTTTTTATAGCAGCTTAGTGCACAGAGCAAGAATGCCAAGATGAAGTAACTCCCGTGCACAAGCATGAAAGTTACTTCATGGCGGCCAGCCAATCAAGAATCTATTGCTGAGGATACGCCGATCCCCAAAGCTGCTGTGTACAGTCTAGTTCAAACAGTGTTTTTGAAAACTTGGTTGAAATCACTGAAGAAAAAAATATATGCGGTTTATGGAAAATCTAGATTGAAGAAATAATAAAAAGGGTTATCAATTATATAGTTATACAGCTTAGCCGAGAGAATGGTCTGCCGAAGTCAAAAACTTTTGCTTGTTTTTTTTAATTAAAGGATTTTTTCTTATGTCAGCATCTTGGTGCTCCCTCTATTAAGTGAAAGTGAGCCCCCCTGCCCGCAGACCCCCACAACCACCCGGTCAGGATTGTGGCTGAAGAGGCCCTCATCGTCATAGGGAGAAGGTGCTTTTCCAGGGGGACCCCTGGAAAGGCACTCTTAATGCAAAGGACATGTGGCCTGGTATGGTGCACTGGCCCACTTTTTTGGGGGGGTGGGGTTCCCCCTTAAAATTCCTACCAGACCTATGGGTCCCGGTGTGACTTTTGAGGGGAACCCCACATACTTTTTTTTCAACTTGGGGTCCCTCCTAACATTCCTACCAGACCTAAAGGGCCGAATATGAATCGGGAGGGGAACCGCACACCAGTTTTTTTTTGTTTAAATTCTGTTCACTACCTCTGAGGTAACGAGCAGAAAAATTGAGCTCATTCACTGCCATTTGGCCCCTATTAGAATAGGGGCTAAGAGCAGCGGGTGAACTGCTGTGCGTTTGGCTCAGCCGGTCCAGATTTTGGATCGGCTGAGTCGAACATGTTCTTCACTTCGGCTCAGCCGAACATGCTCAGCATGTTCGGCTGAACCAAAACCAGCTGATGTATGGCTGACATCAGCCGTACTTGGCTGAAGTGAATAGCTCCTTTCACTTTGGCTTGGTGAATAACACCCTATGTGTTTTTTTCCACTTCAGATGATATATTGAACACACCAAAATGGATTAAATAAAAAGATTTTCATTGTTTACATTTACATGCACATTAAAAAGATAACTAAACTTTTTAAGAGTTTTAGTCCCAATGGAGAAGCCAACTCTTTGCAACCTGCTTGCTCCAGATGACTGCAAAATCACTAAGAGGTCCCCAACTCGTCTGAGAGCTCGGGTTGAGGGAAGAGTAGGTAAGGTGGTGGTTGAGGGGGTGGAGAGATGGCAGAAAGTGTTTTTAAAATAAAGTTATCCTTTAAGGTAAAACTGTAATGAGAAAAACATGATGGCTGAACTCTAAATGCCTGGCTGTTGTGCTGACCTGTTTTAATACTTCCTGAGTCACTGAGTTATTACCTGCATACTTGTTCCAAGCCAGTGACTCCAAGAATTAAAATAACACTATAGAGTTAAATCTTAAAACTTCTTTCCAGTAGCCCATTAACAAAACTTAACCCTATTTGTGTACCACTCGGCTGTAGATCCACCAAATCACCTCTGAATTTGTGCTGACACCCTAATTCCTTTTGGAGGGTGGCTTCTTTTGTTCCTCATGGTCCCTTGTGTGTTGTAAAGTAGCCACCGCTCCATGCTCGCTCCCATAATGGACTACAATCTCATGTTTAATTTTAAGATTGACCTTCTGGGTTTAGTGTCACTTTAAGACCATTGAGTCAGCATAACACTCAGACATGAAAAAGTCAACAATGAAACATCCACGTTTCTCTGTTGACAGATTTTCCTTCTCCTTTGAGAGAGAGCAATTACATATAAACACTTAAAAATATATTTTAGGCATTAGGCACTCCTGCCGAGCAGTTAAACTACACTGTTGAAATACATATAGGTTAGCTGCTGTTTTATCTATCAAGGAATTGGAAATACCCTTCTGACGCACGCTTAAAATTCTTAAAATTAGCAAAGATTTTACACAAATTTTCTTTGATTCTCCCACATAAAATTACCTTATTGGCAGCTTTAGTGGCTATTGTATTGAGGAGCTAATTAATTAAACTTGCTTTTTTTTTTAAATGATATGGTTTATGGGAAGTCGATATCCTATTACCTCTGATCCATCACAATCAAGTACTCCAAAATGGAGCTGTGTTCCGTTCTTCTTTTCTGGACCTAGACGGATAAGCGGGTGTAAATGCACGCATGTCCATTTACATACGTCTGCTCATAGAGTTACATTGGACTTGCGATCAGATCCATCTGAAAAACTGACAGGCAGATCTGAACAGACTGCCTGTGAGGAAGGGGCCTAATTTTACCTCTGTTAGTCTTGGCCGCATGAACTTTCATCTGCTGCCACCATACAGAATCAAGGGAAATACCCTCTGTATTATTATGTATATAGAGTATATATTTGTTGTAACTTTACTATACCTTCCATACTGAGTCATTACACCTGGGGGGAAATAGGCTGTGTAACATCCACCAGAGTACTGCTCTTCACACCAGTTCTTCTCTTCATAATGCACGGGCTGTTTGGTAATAAATATCATCAAATAAATACACAGACAATAAACAACTACAACAGCGCTCCATTACTACGCCATTTACCATAAATACACAAATAATCACTATAGAATAGCTGCCTAAGTATTAATGCAGGAGACATGCTAGTGCAATGTTATCTTTACATGTATTAATAGCCTTATCACCCTCTACCTAGCTGCAGCAGAGCATGAGCATTTGTTATATGGTAATGTAAGAAACAGTAATAGAAGGCTGTCTATGTGTCCAGGGAGCCATTTTGAAAAATAAGATTCATCTTGGCTGCCACTGTTGTAAGTTGCTCTAAAAGCGTATCTTAAACAAAAACAAAAATGTAATATATTGCAGACCTCAGAAGTGGTGTGTCCATTTGTTTTGTTTCGTCTTGCTTTTTTATTTTATTTTCTCCTGGTGATTCTGCCAGTAACACACAATTTTCTGCACTTATCGTATAGTCATAAGACTGCCTATTGCATACTTATCAGACCAAAAGAGAGCAAATATGAGAAGTTCATTGTTATGGTTTATATACCCTAGGGCGTATCTGCTGGATGGTTCATAATAAGTAATGATCCATCCCACAACAGATCCTATGCACGTATTCAATAGAAAGAGGTTACCTCCACCTGGATGCTGGAGAACTGGATTCAAAGTAAGCTCTGCGCAAACCTCATTAGTTTCATGGTTCTCTCACAAAAAGCAGTGGACCACCTCTTCAGCAGTCCAATATGCCAAGGACCCCCCCACACACACACCAGTAAAGACATTTCAATAAGACATTTTTGTTTGTAGGGAGTGTCCTAAGAATTTGAAACAAAAACAGGATTTTTGCACTTACCGCAAAATCTGTCCCTTGGAGTTTAATAAGGGACACAGGATCAGAATTAATTCAGAAACAATAGAGACCTCTGATCATGTTTCCCTTAATGAATTATTTTTCCCCAATTCTTCCTGCAGGAAGCTGTATAACCCAATTGTTTCTGATTTACTTGTAATGCTATGTCCTTATTGAAGGATAAAAAATGCATTTTAACTTTTTAAATTATTCCCTTTTATCTACAAGACATCACCTTTAATGTATCTAAGTAGTAAAAAGATATTGATTTCCATATTATTCCAGGAGAAAAGAAAACTGTTTTTTTCAGCCTGCAGTAACATTTATCTACAATGCTTGATGCTAGCATAGGTTTCTAACATCATCGATTGCTTCTGAATATAAGACCTGAAATTGTAAATTAACAGTGAAAATGTACTTTTCAGCTGGGAGTGAATGTCCACAGTTCAAATTAAATACTTAAAAGTAAAAATGCAATAAAATATACTAAATGTATATTGATTTCAAGTAAGATTAATTTCATTATGCAAGGTAGTATACATGGAACTGAATATGGCTGAGACCAAGAAAAAGCATTCAAGGACTGTAATGCTCTTATGTGAGTACATCCATTTCCATTATGTGGGATTACAAAGCAAGTTACTTGCATCAAAAAGTACTGTATATTCAGGCCATGAAAAAATAAATCATTTCATTTAGGTCACTGTTCTATTCACAGAAAATGTTTTGTTGATCGTTTTTAATTCACATGTGCTAATGGGATTGTCATACTATGACAGCTTAAAAAAAAAAAAACATGGACTGCAGTGTCTAAAAAAGAGATAAGTGCTTCCTTTAGGCCTTGTTCACATGCAACGAAAATTAACAAAATTATGAACTCCCATTAACACTATAGCTTATGGCGTTAACCTGTGTTTAAGACATGTTTTATTTGCTTCATTAAATGCTTTCCAAATGCCCTATCTGTGTTGGCTTTCAATTGTTTTAAAGGGTAGGTGATGTAGAGGAACTGGCTGGTATTGGTAGTATCTGTACAGGCGCTGGTTCTTGCCAGCACTGGTTGGTGCTGGTACAGTACAGTACAGAATAGTAAAGAAGTTGCTACTGGAGCAGTTCTATTCTCTCTTCTATCTTTCCTAGTGCTTTCTAAGATATTAAGCACTTCCATTGCTTTTCCCACAGCGTCCTGTGAACTCTTCAGAAATGGTTCTTGAGTGCTATAGGCACGGTTAAGGTGCAATTTCTTTTACATGAATGGCAAGTGGCAAAGCCTCCCAAACGCAACGTTCTGTATAATTATTTGCTGCAACACAATGTGATGTAAGCTCATGAGTGTGTGTGTGTGTGTGTGTGTGTGCACTGTCCGCTGACCATTAAGCAATCTCCCTGGTGTATTGGTAGGCAGTTGGAAAGCATTAAAAATGTGGGGTTACCGACTTGTTTTGCTGCACGTGTGAAAGAGGCTTTTCTGATAACATTGTATATGAGATAGTATGTAAAAAACATGGGAGGAAATATGAAAAAAATCCAAAATTATACTAGATAAACAAGATAATAAAAACACTAAATGAATGCTAAGAATAAATGTTTGCTTGTTGTAAGCTTTTTGAGAAGGAAGGAGGTATTTAGCTTAAACAAAGAGCTAACTGGCATGTTTACCTGTTCTAATACATCCCCATGAATAATAGTGTGTGTCTAGGCTAACAGGTAGTTAGTTGCATGTTTGTACAGTACCCACTATCTGGTGCCAAAGTTGAACATGTCAAATAGTACTCAGGATAATTTGGTAATATTGCAAAATGGACTCAATGGCCAAATTCTTAAAAAAACTAAAGAGTTGATTACTAACTTTATTAACTTGGTAAATAAAGTAGATCTAAACCCTAACTGGACAACATTGGGATTTTTGACTTACCAGCAAAATCCGTTCCTTGTAGTATAGTACAGGATACTGGCAGATTAAGAGTCACCACACACCTTACAATCTGACTGTACAATCTTTGTACAATCAACTTTAAATTTACCAACACTATGTAATATAAGTGCCAACTTAATCTATCCAATCAATTTGTGTCCAATCAGGCAGTAATACTACTACTACTACTACTACTACTACAAACTTGTAGGTAGAGCTAAAGGATATGGTACAATCAGACTGTAATGTGTGTAGTGAGCTTTAGAGAAGACTGGGTAATATGCAGGTATCAACAGGTAATAGGACCCTGAGTAGAGCTGTGAGGACCCAGGAACTCCTCAGTTTTTTTTAGCAAGTAATAGAGGATATAGAAAGGTGGATGCTGTGTCCTGTATTCCACAAACCGGATTTTACTTGTAAATCAATCCATTTTCTTGATTGTACAATACAGGACACCGACAGATTCATGGACAACTGGGATGTCCACAAGCAATAGAACTGAGGGGTGGCCAAACAATTGCCACCAGGGCCCACAAAACAAAGGGGAAAAAACCTCAACAGAGACAGCAGCCTGTAGCACCTTAGTGCTGAAACTAGCATCAGCAGAGATCACCTGGTAAAACTTAATAAATGCATGAACAAAAGAGCAGGTGGCAGCCTCTTAAATCTGCATAGCAGATAATTGATGTCGAAAAGCCCAAGGGGCACTGACAGATCTAGTAGAACGTGCCTTCACAGGAAAAAGTGAAGCCTTAAAGTGGTATAAAATGCGTAATCTTTTATTCAATAATAAATACAGAACAAACAAATGTACATTGCCCAGCAAAATAGTTCTTTAAATTTCTACCCAAGCACTTACAATCATCATGTTTCCAGACAGCTGGCTCCAATTATCTCAGCTCAGTTTCCCTGAACTTTCCATCCAAGACAAGATCACAAGAGACAAAGCAACTGTCTACAAGCTTGGAGAAGGAAGGTGGACAGAAGAGTGGGGAACAGGCAGCAGGGGAAGGGATTGCCTTGCTGTGCCTGTGTGTTTGTAGAGATACACACAGCTTACTAGCACACAAAAGGGTGGCTCCAAAGGACCCTGTAAGGGAAAGGAGCCACCCTAAAACAGGATATATTAAATTTATAAGCATATAAAGAAGTGCGGATTGTTGTGCTCCGTAAACCTGCCAAGGACCTCAGATATTGTGAAATTATATTGGCCAATCTCACTATTGACCACTGATCTCAAAATTCTTGCAAAACTTCTTGCCAATAGGCTCAATAGACTTCATGCACTCAGATCAAACAGGCTTCATGCCAGGCAAAATAACTCCTATTAACATTAGACAAGTCTTTGAGAAAATACAATGCTCCCGTTGTAATGTGGGTAGCAGAATTCTGTCATCTTTAGATGCCCAGAAGACTTTTGGCTCTGTTGAGTGGTCTTAATGCATGCAGCCCTTGGCAGGTTTGGTTTTGGGGATAACTTTATTGCTTGGGTCAATTTACTGTACACATTCCCCAATGGCCAGAGATTGTACGAACGGCTAAATATCCTCTACTTTTCATCTTCAACAAGGTAAAAGCCATGGCTGCCCCTTATTGCCTCTACTACATGCCCTATCCACTGAACCACTAACAGCTTGAATCTGTGCACACACCCATATTGAACGGCTTACTTTTTATTCACAGACCAAAAAAAATATCACTTTATACAGATGATATGATGCTTTTTGTAGCTAAGCCCAATGACTCTTTTTAGAACGGCTGTACTGTAAATGTTATAGGAAAGTCCAGCTACTACTCAGGTCTCACTCAGGTTTCGCCACAGATCCAATGTCCACCTCACCTGCACCTATAGCTTATTCACTTTGCTGGGGCTCTAAATTCCAATACATAGGCACCATTATTACTAAAGACCTGCATGCTTTCATTATTGAAAGTGTGCTCTCCTTGAATTCTTTTGTTTATCAGAAATGCAGAGCCTGGTCTAAGTCACCACTTTTAGTGGCCGAACAAATAAATATAGTAAAAAGTATTGTATTGCCCAAAATGTTATATGTAGTTCATCAATCTCCTATTTACCTTCACCAACCTATCTTCTGGAAGCTAACTATTATCTTGTCTTTCATCTGGAATAATTCCAAATTACATCTTAGCTATAAAATACTACTACTGCTTTGCAGCTCACCTATCCAGGATAACTGAGCTGCTGGTTTATACACCCTGGTGCTCATAAACCTGAATTGTTAGGCTTTGATTCCCCGTACGCACCTTGAGGTTTACACCTTGGACACCTACCGTAGCTAACTGCATTAAAAGACAAACCTCGTTAATTTAGTTAAAATCCTCCAAAAATCCTCCTCACTTTTATTATAGAGTTTTACACTTCTCTGTGAAATAACCCCAACTTTCTACACTCCAATCCCTGATCCACAATTTTGATTTAGAACGTGTCTCCTTTAGGACAATTGCTATATGCTGGCAGTTTTGCTACCTACCAATTTTTCTAATCAAATTATCCCCTTGGATGCTCTTTGTTTTTTAGAAATTTGCATGCTATACAAACTCTGTTCCAATCACTCATGGTTACAATCTCCCTCTTGATCATTATTCTACATTAAGACTCTAAAAAACATCTGATTGGAGACATCTATCTATGCCTCCCTGCTCTTACCCAAGGCCCTGTAAATTTTATCCAATTCCGGCCATGCTTGCAAATAAGGTTTCCCCATGCTAAATGTAGAGGATATGGAGGAAGCCTTAGAGGCTCCTAAACCGTTTTCTCCTTGTCTTAAGGAAAGACTTATCCAGATATTCCACCAAGCATATTTATTATTTTGACTGCCAAAATTTTACCCCACTACTCTTCCTCTTACCCCAAGTGTGGCTCCTTAGACCAAATCTGTTTTAATCTCCTCTGAGAATGTCCATTCATACATACATTTTGGCTTACAATCTTTCACCTATATATGTTCATATGGGCTTCCCAGTCCCACTTGACCACAAGCTCTGCCTACTACCCCATAACAAATTAACACTTCATTTGCTATTCTCAATTTGCAAATCGATAGCACTATGCTGGCTGTCTACCTCTCATCCAGTTCTTGACAAATGGCTTGAACTTCCTAACACTAATCTACCTTATAAAAACTACTGGTACTGGATGTACTTGGTAACACTTCTTTGTTTTATTAGAAATTCCCTAGGCAGAAAGGTTTGAATGGCTTCTTATATAAGCAGTGAACTTGCACTGGGGCCTCTGAGTTTAATGAGTCCACGCCAAATCTCTTATTGCCTTCTTGTGTTTGCACAATAGTACTTTGTCAAACCCCCACCACCAATCATCTTAGTGTTGCAAGTTGGTGTGAGCAACTGGACTGCATACATCATTTCTGTTTACTGCTCTGCTCACTTTTATGTACATCTGGCCAGTATTTTCATCTAATAATATGAGGCAAAATGAGTGATTCCGCTTTCTGACTTACACAAAAAATGCATTACTACAGAGTGTTACTAGAGCTTAGTACTGGTTGGCCTGATTCTAGTTGCAGAAAAGGATAAGAGTTATCTCAGCAATTTAGCTCTCTGACCTGGCCTGTTTAAAAGCAATAGCAGGGAACAGGCAAAATCAATCAGTAAATTTTAATGCTCTCCAGATCTGTAACTGTGCCAAATTCAGGAAGTCTGTTCAGTTTATCTCATTCTGAAATCTATATAATTCATTGTAGCAGGTTTTTATTCTTATGCGTGAGGTGTGTAGGCCTGCTTCCTCAAGCTGCAATGTAGAACTTTCTATAATCCATCATATTCTACATTTGAAGGCAGATTCAAATGTGATTTGTGGCTGTGAGACACTTCTTATCCCTGATACTTTGGTAGATCATGCTTTCCATATGGTAAAGACAGGAAGGAGCCCATAGTGGGTGGTTTTGGGAATTTCCAGTGTGTGTCACCGAATCTGTAGTGCACAAAGTTGTACACTGCAGCTATGTCTGGACTAAAAACTGAGGCCCTAAGTAGAAAGGCTCCATTCCCTTTTCATGGCTCATTTTTCAATTTTGCCTAGAGATTACCTGTAATATGCCTTTTTTTGTAGAAATTGGTAGTACATGTGTAAAAGTTACTTAGTTTAGGATAGGGTGCCTCACGTGGGAGGGCAAGGACAATTTTTGCTTTCTAGGACCATGCCTTCCGAAGGGCTTGTGTTGATGGGCCGATGCAGGATGTTTCAGCTGTATTCAGATTGTATTTGAGAGCAGTTTGAAATTACCTTCACAGATGCATTTAACCTGCAGTTGACCACCTTCTAACCTGTATTTGGCATTCTTCTAAGGTGCATCAAGCTGTTTTTGCATTTCCATTGACCATGGGGAGAAAAACAGTCCGGATGTGAACTGAAGTTATTGTACATAACTTAACCTCACAGGAATGTAGTAAAGCAAACATGAAGTAGAGGAATGGCCAAAAGTAATCGATATAAAACAGCTACAGTTAATCTACAGATAAGAAGAAAAAAAATCTTCAAATGTGCAAAAACCTAAACAAAACAAACAGTGACTTGCATGCTTGACATAACGCCACACCTACCCAAAGCCATAACGTGAGACCTGTTACTAAGGCCATTTATAAATAATATTTGAAAAACACATTATTAACTTACTTGCAATGCTTCTTTAGTACCAAAGACTTTGGCATAGTATTCACAGATTCTTTTCTTTCTATATGCAGTAGATAAATAATAAATAGTAGTAAAACATGTTATACTTTACTTACAAAACACAATGTAAAAATATTTTTTTTCATAATGATAACATAATTGTTAATAATAGTAGGCAAGTAAAGAGTGTCAAAACATTTGAACAAGCAAGATGCAGCCTTGGATAGTTACCCATGTGCCAATAGCATATAATCTTAAAAAACAGAGGCCTTGACATATTTTGATTACACTAAGCCATAGTTTACAAAACAACATCAATATAGGGGTAGAGATAGTACACCGTTCCCTCACACTCAATAAAGAATAATAAATATAATAATAATAAAAATAACCGTACCTCTCTTCCTTGGTAAGATGCGTCAATGCAGTGGCCCTCCTGGATAAAATAAAGCTGCAATAAAGAAAAGATCAGAAAAAACACTACAAAATGCACTTTAGTTTTCAAAGTCAATCCAATCTAAAACACTGTTATCCTTTCAGTTGATAAAAACTATTTTATATGCCATATTAAGGTGTAATCCAGAAAAAAATAAAATTAGAGATACATTCATCCATAAACATGGAAACGTTTTAGTTTCTTATTAGAGCTTAAAAACAATAAGCTGAAGAGAAGTTAATTATTTATTGCAGCTAATATCTTTGGTATCTATATTAATTTACAGAACAAATTTACCAAGAAATATCTGCATCAAAACAGATTTAAAAAAGAGAAGTAAAGGCTTTACCTTTTTGTGGGTCACAGGAATACATTTACTGATGTATTCCTGTGACCAAAAGTAAGCAGATAGTATGCTAATGCCCGCTATCTGCCGACATTCAAAAGCCATGCCGCGGCCAAGAAGGATTCCAATAATATAATTTGGATCCACGACAGATGGCCTCTCTAGAGCCAGAACCAGCTGTGCCCACCCCCTCCACTGTCTTTAGCTCTAATGAGTTCTGGAAGAACAGAGAGTGAAGGGAGGAATCCCTGCAGCATGGAGTGACTGACAGTAACTGCTCTCTGCAGGTAGAAGACCATAAGCTGAGGGATCATCGGTTACATGATCACTAAGCTCTCGGCATAGACCCAATGTGTGACAGCTGCAGTGTCCCACACCGGCTCTAAGCAGTGGGAAGAGTATGTGTTACTGCCCCTGCACTTCTCCTTTAAAAAATAATTTTACTAAGCAACATCTACCTCAAAACAAAAATCCACACCATAACCCCAGTGCAATCTGAAAAAACCCCCAAACCTGGGTTATTTTGTTAAAATATATATATATTTTATCTATGTATATAGATCTATATACATATAGATATTAGGGTTGCACCGATATATCGGCCGCCGAAACATATCGGCCGATAATTGCACTTTTGGCTAAATGTGTCAGGATGGAGAGCGGGTACAAACACTCAGTGATCGCTGAGTGTTTGTAGATAATTGAGGACATAGCATGTTGACTATAGCCTCAATGATGAATGAATGGGAGTGATCTACATCCCCTCCGGTTCATACATAATTGGGGTTATAGAAAACACACAATGCCCTCATGATATCAATGAACAGGAACACTCAGAGGAATCCTGTTCATTGATAACAGGGGATACAGAAAAAGAGATTGAGGACTTTGTGTCCTCAATCTCTTTTTCTATTTTAAAAGGGAAATATCAGGGGTCTGTTTAGATCCCTAATATTTCCCCCGAAGCCCCTAAAAGTAAACTAAAGTAAAAATAAAAATATTATTTAATAAAAAATGAATTCCTAAATAAAATAAAAAAATTAAAAAAAAGTGATGCAGAGAACATCACTGATGTCATTAGAACAGCACCCCTCTCTGCATAATCTAGCACCACGCAGCAGCCAGCAAAGACCAAATGGGAAAAGAATCAAGCAGGTCACATGACCAGTCAGAAGCCAGAAGACATTAGTTAAGTAAGAAGACGCGCTGGCGCTGACTCGAGTATAAGACGAGGGGGGCACTTTTCAGCCAAAAAAATGGGCTGAAAATCTTGGCTTATACTCGAGTATATACGGTAAGTTAAAAAATAAATAAATATGAGAAGCAAAACATACTGCTGGTGGGAGGAAGTCCTTTGGGGCATTGGGCTTTAATCTATTTTATTTATTTTGTATTTTCTACAATATGTTCAGTGCGAAAATATAATTTTTAAACTTTAACCAAAAAAATAAGTATATAGCACATACATATTTCATATTCACCAAATGTTAAAGTTACTGAAAATCCATCTGCAGGCAGATAAAAAAAAAAATGGGATGATTTACTAAAAGGGTAAACCATGTTTGCTTGGCAAAGCAAATGCTCACTAGTTTGGGACTTTACAGGCAGTCAGCTTGCTCAACAGCCATACGAATGGGACTGGATGATAACACAATATTTATTTAAACATGGTCTATTTATAAAGTCATCACGTTCTATACAGTGCATAGGATTTGAGGATGCAGAGGGTCATGCCATTAATGCACTGGAGGAAGAGACAGGACAGCGGCCAGATCCCAGGTTAGGGTGAGTATAACTTTTATTTTTAACTTCAGAGTTCTTCTTTAAGCCGTGATCAGGTTTCCCTGTTCGTAATATTTCCCTTAACTTACTGTCAAGACAGAAGTTATCGGAAAACTGCTGTCTGCACCTTCATGTCCTGGTGACAACCAAACCTCCAATTTCATGTCAGAGTGGCAGGAAGCGGGAAACAAAAAATTCTTCCCAATGGGGTAAAAACAGAAATCAAAACCTCACAGAAATGTAAACTCTTCCCCACTTTATCCAGAACTAAAACATTAAAAATTAGGATTTCATTCTTTTAATAGAATATTAATTAACGCCTCATCGTTTTTACTTTACTTATATGGAAATATGTATTAACAAAATAAAAAATATATGGGTAAAAGTAAATACAGGATATAGGTAAAAAAAGGCAGCCAGAGCAGAAGTGCTGGGGGAGATAATAAGAGTTGCAATATCAATTTCAAGTACTAAGGGGTAGAGTGAAGGTTAAGTAGTCAGTTTGGGATCAGGTTATTGTATATATGTAAAGAAATAGGGGGACAATAAAGCAGAACTGTAGCCCAGAAAAGAATCCTATTATAACTAAAAAGGGTTATTATTCATAATTTCTGTCTGAATGTACTTACATATGCCATCTGCTTTGCCTATGGCAATCTAGAATGAAGGTACACCTTTCACCACCTATGGACTTATAAGCTTCCTTTAAGGCCATAACTCTTCAAGACAGCAAAGTTTAGACTTGCATCCGTCTGGAGAGATAAGTAATAAGAGTGTTCTTTTGCAGGGAGGTTTCTAAAATGTATTGTTTATGAGGTGGATTAATTTTAAGTGTTAGGATCTGTGTAATTATAAGGGTGTTAGAGGTCTTGGCAGTTTTGGGGACCTTTGTGTTTGTTCGACCAGAGAAATATCCGATTTCTGTTGGGCTTAGGAAGGATTTTTTCAATCCTTTTAGAGTAAATTGGATTTTGGTTTGTAAGTGCTTTTTGCCTTCTTCCGGATCAAACATGGGTATAGGGTTATTCTAATGGAGGTTTCCATTTATTTACCTTTTTTCCTCTATTGGTTGAATTTCATGGACTTTTCATCTTTTTTAAACCTTTAGTGCTGCACAAAGAACTGTGTTGCAAGCTAGCACAATGAACAAAAAACTTACAGGGTTTTTCACAAAAGGGTGAAGGGTTTGGAGAGGGCAGGAGAAGTGAAAAATCTAGACCAAAATAGCTGATTTGGGAACATTTTCTAATTCAGGTCACTGTCCAGTTCAGCTATGGTGTCCTAGATTGTTCACTTCTCCTGCCTTCTCTAAACACTTCACCCTTTTGTGAATAACCCTGTTGTGTAGGGACTCTTCAGATGTGAAAAATCTTAAAAGGGTCTTGCATATGTTGGCCAGAAGACCTATCTTTTTAGTATAGATTCAATAACAAACACTCGTCATTTAATATTGAAGGCATGTCTTCGGGATGGCCGAACTTCAATAATTTCACTTTGTAAATTTTATGTTTTGGTACCCATTTTGTGGTTGAGGGAATTCATCAAAACTGGAGCAGACAAAATCTGTAGCCGTTGCCCATGGCAGCCAACTAGCTTCTCTCTTTAGTTTGTTAAGGTAAGATTTGAAAATTAAAGATAGATGCTGATTGGTTGCCATTAGGGATGCACAGATACTTTTCGAGTACCAGTGCAGATACTTGGCATTTTCACGAGAACTACCAGGGTTGCAGCGGTTGCAGCTGGGACCTGGCTCTGGCGCTCCACCACTGTCCTGAAATCATTAGTCTGTATTGTTTTAGAAAAACTGTCACATGACAATAAACAAAAATTTATCAGTACTCGTACTTGTAAGTACTTGGCAAGTATCAGTACTTGTACTCGCAAAACTGGTATCTGTGCATCCCTTTATTTATAAAAACAAAATCGTACATTAAAACAGAGATGTACAAATCCCAGGAGCTCCGTATGCTCCTTACAAATGACAGCTGCCTCCTAACTGTTTAATTTTTCTCTAGTCTAGTCTTGGAGCTCAAAAGTATCGGTAAATGTACTCGTACTTGTACCGAGTACTGTACTTGGTATCTGTGCAACCCCAGTTGCCATGCACAGCTGCTCCAGATTTTGTCTGCTCTGGTTTTAAAACATTCCCCTGTTTGTGTTGTAAAGTTTGCAACTGTAAACTTAATAAAAACAGTGAAAGTAGACCTACAAAGTAGAAGCCACAAGGTATATCATGAAAAACTGTAACGCTATACAAAAAACTTCACAGGCTCTTAAAAAATAAGTCACCCTTATGTTAAGAATGCACTACAGTAGGGGAGCTCCTAATGTTAATGCTTTCTAGTGGGGAAAAATGATGGTTTTATAAGTACAAGTTACTTTATAGAAATTGTGAATTTAGTCCTAAATAACAGAAAACAATAATTGAAGGGTCTGCCCCTAGCAACCAGATTGTAATTGTAATTTTTGTAGTCCAGATCTAAAACAGATAGCTAGTAGCTATTCCAGTTCTTGGTAAGACTTGGTAATAACAACTTTTCCTTACCCCATAAGGGCTGGGCAAGAACCATCAGGTTTAGTGTCATCTAGAGCAATCTCAACAGGAGTGTTTTCATCCTCAACAAACATGGCCCCACAGTAATCTTAAGGGAAAGAATGCCCAGAATCAAAAGAACATTTATAGAATTTGAGAACTTTTATATTAGAGAAATGGTTAAACAGTAGTACATTAGCACACACTCACTTGCTAAGATATGCAAAAATGGCACTCTAAAACGCATAAGGCTTCATTTATTTCTTAGTGAATGCCTGATAGTTTTTATTTTTCATTGCTGCAAGATAAGTCTTTATACAGACTGTTTTCATGATTACTGTCTGATATGTGACTAATGCTATCCCAGCAAAACCAAAATGATATATTTGCTACTTCACATCCATTTTAAACCACAATGAAATGGTATAGTACAAACTTTAAAGTAGTACTAAAGTCTAAGCGGTTTTTACCTTAATGCATTCTCTGCATTAAGGTAGAAAAACTCCCAATAATTTTTTAGACTCCATCCACACTTATCTGTCAGCGCCACTTGTCACAGACCCTGAAGCGATCCTCTGTCCAGTACTTCCTGGTTGTGGGGGAGGATACTGACGGCAGAGGAGCCATAGGCTCCTTCTGCCGTCAGTCAAACTGTTGGGCGGGGAGGAGGGACGTGGCCTGCCGCAGGGCTGTGTGTGTTTATGTACACACACAGCCCTGCGTGTGTCCATAGACACGGTTTTACCTGCCAAAATATTTGTAATCTTGTTCAGGCAGTCTTGTGATCCAGGATACCCCATTAGACAGAGCACATACAGCCTTGTCAAAGACTCATTGCAGCCTCTGGACAGTGAAGCAGCAACACATTGATTGTGTCATCCTGTTACTCTTCCCTCTCATAAGCATGCTCACGAAATTAGAATGACTGCATTGTGCAAAGCAATAGGGGCTTCACCGGCTCAGAGTGCTGACTCGTCCTCTCCCAGTGTGAGTATTACTGTGCAAGGGTATTACAGGGGACTGATATCAAGATGGATTTAGGTACTTTTACTAGCTAAATGTAAAACATATTCCAGTTCTTGGTAACACAATTTTTTTTTAAAGAATATATAATTAGATTACATTTTGTTTGGAGTTCAGACTTTATAAATTTAAAATAAACCTGTACAAATCATATTTTTTTTTCTTTTTACAGTGTGGTAGACTGTTTAATTGAGTATTTACCCATTTTTCTCCAAAATGCTTCCTTGTAGTACATCATGGTTTTTATAATAGATCCCATGGGAAGTCTGTGTATTAACTGATTTCTAGTGGCTGGCAACTCTGGATTGAAATGGATTTTGGTAGTTAGACATGGCGGTATAGCACTGATAACATAGTTGGCCTGAAAGAAAGCAAAAATAGTAAGCAATTATGTTAGCATATGTTATTACATATATGATATTCTTGTAAGTATATATGCAATCATCTTTTAGATGATGCTTTCATAATTATTATTTTTATGTTTAATATGCTATTTTAATCTTCACACAATTACATCAGGTATACATATAAATTTATTGAGTACCTTTCAATTAAACACTGCAAAGAAACAATATAAAGCATGTAGTTTACCCCTTAAATGCTAGGGGTCAGAGGACTGCAGGGGGTGAATATAAACACAGTTTAAGGTTCTACATAAAAAATATATTTACATTTTTTTTATTGTTAACTCTATCACTAAATAAATTAGGCCTTTTATATCTGCTTACACTTATGCTTTAAAATCACAGTAATATTTTACTAACCCCTTAAGGACAACTGACTTTTTTTCATTTTTTATGTTATAATCCACATTTTAGGCCTGAAAATTACTTAAAACCCCCAAACATTATATATTTTCTGAAATCCAAGACAGTCTGGTATTGAACAAAAAGATCACAAACTATGGTATGAATCTGTTTTGCCACTGTTTGGTAAATGGTACGTAGTTAAGGGCTTTAGCTTTATTTTGATGTAGAACTGTTTTAAGTTCTGATTCTCAGTTTACGGTTAGCTGGCTGAATGGTTGCAGTAGAGGGATGCCAGAAGCCGACCTCTCCCACTCTAGGATCATATTAATGTTGCTGTCCTATTGATTAAACACTGAACCCCTTCAAATTAATCAGTTATCAGTTCATTCAGATTAATAATTTCATCCAGTACACTGAAAAGAATCGATTCAAAAGAACAATTTGTTCATGAACTGGACATCGCTATTACACACATCCAGATGCCCTGCTGGACTGTTAGGAGGAGGTAAGATGACTTAAAAGCAGGGGAATTTGTCATGCAGAGGCACCTGTAATGTATCTATTTCCTGTGTCTGCACAAAACAAAAAAAACTAAAGTCACTGGAGCATATAGCACTTTGTAACTCTTCCCATCTCCACCCACAGCTCTGCCTATACATGTCTCCTACTTTCTCTATTTCATAATGCCTCATTGGAGATGTAGTCAGCTCTCTATGCCAGGATATGACACACACTGGCTGCAGAAATGACTGATCTAATAATAGGAGGATGTGACATCATTGGCAGCTAAAAATAAGGCTTACAAGAAAATAACTTTTATGATGAATTATTAAAACAGTTTGCTTCCTGGGACTGAGGGGGACCTAAATATATAAAGTGATGATGTGCATCCTGGAGTTCTTTTTTCAGTTTGTTCACTATAAACCTCCTTCAAAAGCAGAATGTCAATATAATTTAAAAGTCCTTGACCAGTTTTATTGAACCTCATAGCTGTTAGAAGCTGATTTAAAATTACATTTTGCTTTAATATTTCTAATATATTCCCCAGAAAGTGAACTAATAGAGAGCTCATTTGTTCACAATACAGAAATATTTCATTTGTTAATTAAAAAGCAGGCAAGATCCACTCCCACTCCCTGTCACTTATTATATTAATTACTAATACATTAGATAGTATTGCAACAGCAATTCATAACATGTCTTTCTCTATCATTTTTGGGGATTATGTAGAAGAGCCAATGTTGCATGCTTTCAGGTACATTTAACTTGTGCTTGAGTTCAATTTTAGATGCTTCTGGGTTCCCATTAATTTCCTACATGGTTGCATTTCCCTGCAAATAAATGTATTTTTAACCTGCAGTTTCCATGCTGCATCGGCCTGCTTTTGCATCACCATCGACTTGTATTGTAAGAAAATCAGTTCTGATGAGAGCAAGAGCTAGTGTACATAAGTAGTATTTTTTTAAAGGGATTTTTTTATAGTTTCAATTTTGACTTTATTCATTAACTCTAAAAACCATGATTACGATCAAAGCAAACACAGAACTGTGGCAAAGACAGCAATGTGACATTTGTCTGATTTAGATTAAAGAATAACTCGGGGCAAACAAAAAAACTTACCCTTGCAGTGGGGCTTCCCCCACATTGCAAAGGTTAAAGGAGAACTATGGGGTCAGTGTTTTCCCCCATAGTTCTCCTTGGGGTAACGGGAGGACACAAACTAGCGTCCTCCCGTTACCCTAAGCTCAGTATACCGCGAGCTACAGCTCGCGGTATACTGAGACGCCGCACCTGGAGCGGATCCCGACTTAGATGACGGGATCCGCCCAGCTGCGTGAGTGACAGCTGGCTCTGCCTATCTAGAGGCAGAGCCAGCTGTACCCGCCCCCTCCCCCGTCCGTTCCGCCAGTCAGCGCTGGCAGATCGGAGCGGGGAGAGGGGAATCCAGCCCCTCCCCCTGTCACGGCAGAGAGCCGTGACAGGATCGAGAGGTGAGGGAACCCGGTATGTGTTCTCTCACCTCCCGATCTACTGAGCCGACCTGTGACAGTCTCATTGTCACAGGTCGGCTTAGAACTATGAGGTGAGTGGAAATCACTCATGTCATAGTTCTCCTTTAAGTGCTCATTTTGTCTAGGGGACTCAAATAAAGCTTTAATTGCCCAATCCTCAGTCACTTTGGCTCCCTCTAGGCTGCTAGACTGCTCCCCGCAGTATTTTCTCCCCTTCACTCTGGCAGTCTAAGGACTGCTGACATCATCACATCAGTTCCATTGACCTGCATTAGATGTGAGGAGCAGACAGGGGCAGGGGAGCACTGATTAGGCAGGTAAAATAGCTTTTTTTTTTAGTCCCCTAGACAAAAGAAAACACTTAACCCTGGCAGTGCAGGGGTAGACTAATTGCAAGGGTGCTTTTCTTTGCCCAGAATTCTTTAAGCTGCATAAATATGCACCCTTTATGACTGACAGAATACAATGTTAAGTCAGAAGAAGCACATTTGTGCAATCATTGGCTGGCTGGCCTGGACACAGAAGATACCGATAAACATTTGTTGCTCCTTCCAAAATCCAAACACTCTGATCTGTGCAATTTCAGTAAAAGTTTGGTCATGCGTTCCACTCATCCAGATAGCTAAATGACACTGGTACCTTTATATAAATACCCAGTTATATAATAGGATATAGTTTTGGGGAAATGTATGCACTTACCTGATAGGCTTCATGGTTTAAGGTTTCCACAATTACATTTTCCCCAGACTGGTCAAGTCTGACCACTGGTCTTTGTAGCTTGACTCGATCTTGAAGAAGCTCCATTAACTTCTCACTTATTTGTCCGGCTCCTCCAACAAACTTTCTTTCCTTAAAATAAATGAAATGATTACTTTTATCCGACTTTCATAATTCCTTCACTCTGCTTTTCTGTTTTTATTTTGCTGCTCGTATAATATCCTACCTTTACAAGGTGTCTCAGGAACCTACAAAACCCAAGGGCAACTTTATTTAACAACCTAATTTAGGCCACGGTGATACATTCTAAATATATCTAATCAATGCATTGCATAGTGCTTCTTAGCTTCTCTGGAGCCTGGCATTACATTAAGAGATGCACAGTGTGCAGATCTACATGCCACTAATATTTTTATACTGTGGGCTCCTGGGGTGACCTGCAGCTGTGTATTGTAATGATATTGATAGGGACTTGGAGGTGCCTACTCTGCATGAGCAATGTTAGTTTTGTTTCATATTTCAAATGTGTACTCAACAAAAATCTTCCAATAACATTATACACCGATCAGGCATAAATTCTGAGCGCCTGACCTAATATTAAGAAGCTCGCCCTTTTGCCACCTAATTAAACCTGACCCATGAAGGCAAGGACTCCACTAGACCGCTGAAGGTATGCAGTGGTATCTGGCACCAAGCTATCAGTAGCAGATCTTTTCCTTTCTGCAAGTTGAGAGATGGGGCCTCTATGGATTGGACTTGTTTTTCCAGCACATCCCACAGATGTTCGATTGGACTGAGCTCTAGAGAATTTGGAGGTCAAGTCAACACCTCAGACTCATTGTTGTGTTCTTCAAACCATTCTTGAACGATTCTTGCAGTGTGGCAGGGCACATTATCCTGATAAAAGAGGCCACTTCCATCAGGGATTACCGTTTCCATGAAAGGGTTGTACTTGGTCACCAGTATTGTTTAGGTAGATGGTGCATGTCAAAATATCATCCACATGAATGGTAGGACACAAGGTTTCCCAACAGAACATTGCCCAAAGCATCATGCTGCCTCCATCAGTTTGCCATCTTCCCATAGTGCATCCATTCCCCAAGCAAGTGACAAAAACGCACCCGGCCATGCACATGATGTAACAGAAAACGTGACTTATCAGACCAGGTCCCCTTCTCCCATTGCTGCATGGTCCAGATCTAAAGCTCACATTGTAGGCACTTTTGGTGGTGGACATGGGTCTGCATAGGCACCCTGACTGATCTGCAGCCACAAAGCCACATACGCAACAAACAAGAAGCATGTCACAAGTGTTAAAGAGCCAATGTTTCAGAACCACAAAGGGTCCCTTCATCAGGGCAAACATAGTGACCACTGGTCACTATGCTTGTCCTGATGAAGGGACCATGCATGGTTCCAAAACATTAGCTCTTTAACACTTGTGACATGCTTCTTTGAATAAAAGAACACTTGGATTAATCTCATCCTTTGAGTGTGGGTGATCCTCATTGCTTAAAGGAGAACTATGGGGTCAGTGTTTTTCCCCATAGTTCTCCTTAGGGTAACGGGAGGACACAAACTAGCATCCTCCCGTTACTCTAAGCTCAGTATACCGTGAGCTACAGCTCGCGGTATACTGAGACGCAGCAGCCGGAGTGGATCCCGACATGGACGTCGGGATCCGCCCAGCTGCGTGAGTGACAGCTGGCTCTGCCTATCTAGAGGCAGAGCCAGCTGTACCCGCCCCCTCCCCCGTCCGTTCCGCCAGTCAGCGCTGGCAGATCGGAGCGGGGAGAGAGGAATCCAGCCCCTCCCCCTGTCACAGCAGAGAGCCGTGACAGGATCGAGAGGTGAACGAACCCGGTATGTGTTCGCTCACCTCCCGATCTACTGAGCCGACCCGTGACAGTCTCATTGTCAAAGGTCGGCTAGAACTATGAGGTGAGTGGAAATCACTCATCTCATAGTTCTCCTTTAAAGCACTGTGTGTTCAGACACCTTTCTATCAGAACCAGCATTAACTTTTTCAGCAATTTCAACTACAGTAGCTCTTTTATTGGATCAGACTACATGGGCCAGCCTTCGCTCCCCATGTGCATCAATGAGCCTTGGCCTGCAGTTTCTGAGTTGCTCTGACCCAGTTGTCTAGCTATCACAATCTGGCCCTTGTCAGTTACTCAAATCCTTATGCTTGCCCATTTTTCTGCTTTCAACACATTAACTTCAGGGACAAAATGTTCACTTGCTGCCTAATATATCCTACCCACTTCCAGGTGCCATTATAATGAGATAATCATTTCACCTCTCAGTGGTATTAATGTTATGGCTAATCGGTGCATGTGCATTTAACATATTTCATGTATGTAATTTACATGTGAAAGCCTCCCTTGTGTAGACATCTAAAAGCCCATCAGACTCAGAGATGACACTCAGTAACGTTCTATAGTATTTCCCTTTACTCTTGCCCTGGCAGCTGCACTAAAGGTTGTACAAGGAGGTAAAGGGTGGGGTGGAGCAGCTGGACCAGTACAGAGGGTAATTAGACATTCTCAGAAGAGGACAGGGCTATTATAATTTTCTAACAAGTTCAAAAGCATACAGCAAGTAAATAAAAACATTTATGGAAAGGAAGAAAACACTGCAAGTAAGCATTTAAATAACTGGATTTTATTGTGCTTTTACTTGCATTTTTTTTACTTAGTGACAGAGTCTGTTTAAGCTCAACTATATTAAAAGTTATATACTGTATTCATCTTTAAAGTTTGAAGCCTAGCTATGCTTTTCTGTGACTGTCAAAAGCTTACAATTTTTTATTCCTTGCAACCACCGCAACAGTGTTGAGATGTAGACAGGATTGCAACAGTTTAATAATTTACTACTACATGCATTTGTTCAGTTTGATTCTGAATGGCCCTAGCATGAAGAGATGTTAATGAATGATAAATGTGGTTAAATAAATGAAAGCTGTAATCTAAACTGGTCAGTTGAGCCAAAACTGATTTTTCAGGGACCATAAAAATAGCACCTAAGTTCCCACTTTTAGATTAAGCTTGCCAACACTTGCTTTCAATGACACTACGTTTGCAGTTTTGTTTGATTCAACCCAAATCACTATTGGAATTATGATCACAATTATGATCGTTCCACAAAAGATAACTGAAAGTGGAAAAAAAAAAATATCACTTTACACCACACACTGAAAAAATGCATTGAAACTAAAGAAAAAATTTAAATTTTGTTTAATTACTTATATGATTGAACCCAAAAGTTACAAATCAAGCTGCCCAACCCTCAGTTTTGGGTGAATTTATGGTGGCCAAATTAATATGTATTTTGGATAGTTTGCTGTTAAAACAGACGTTGTTACCATGCCCATGATAGGGTCTGTATAAAGCCCACCATATTATACTCGCCTCTCTAGCACTCCCAAGCTGCTCTCTCCTCTATGATAAAGTATTTGGTGCTTTCAGGTATGAGGGGAGAATGTGACCTCCTCCCATAAGGCAGCCTTTAGGCTGCTAGGACTGAGCATGACGGAGGGAATGAAGTTACCACTACTTCCAAGGTTTGACACCAGCAAACATTGGGTATTTTGGTAGCAGCTGATATGTAGGAAGGGTTGGCAAAGGAGTACTACGGAATTAAGTATAAGGTTATCATGCAGTGGGCTTCACACAGACCCAGACACTTTGTGCTGCATGGGCAAGCTGACATGGACTCTTTCAAGATTCAGCCAGAATTGTTGACTGCATTTACAAGCATTATATTTGAGTTTTTGGTAAATCAGTTTTGTTACTCTTGTAGGTTCAATTACACGTTGGCTGTTTTATTTCATTTTTGCCAAATTATAACAATTTCAATAAATATTATAACCATTTCACATGCTCCAAAGAACTGAAAAAAAATCTAATTAAAGCTATCAGATTTTCAAATGATCACATTGAAATATGGGTGAAGACCTTTTGGTTTTATATTGAAGCATTGGTGTTTCTTATAAATAAAAAATAACAATCATTATA
>NW_017308355.1:81390-83502 GCF_000935625.1 Nanorana parkeri | reverse complement strand
TATATATATATATATATACACATACATACATACATACATACATACACACACACACACACACACACACACACACACACTGTATATATGTATATGCACAGCTATAAATATTTTAGATTGTTATAGAATAAAACTGATAAAAATGTATCTATGCAAGAATGTAGAACTAAAAGGTGCCAATGCTTCACTAAAAAGGTGAATTGAATTAAATTTTTATACCTTACTATCCATTTCATCATGATTTCTACAAATTTTTTTTAATTTGTTATATCCTGTGATTTTGTCATCACTCTTTATATTTAACATAACATACATATTGTTAGTGTAAGACTTTTTCTGTAACCTTTCCAATATTCTAGATAATGTGTTACCTGGCCTCCATTTTCCACAGAAAAAATGCGATCGGTTCCTCCACAAAGCTTTATGTACCACAGGAACCACAGAACAGAAACATGCTGCGTTTCGGAGGTGACATTCACATTCACAAACAGCTGAGCAAACCTTTTAGCTGCTCTGAAAAATAACGAGCATATATTTCACATTCGTATTAAATAATATCGGGTGCTATTGTATTACAGTGCAATAAGATCACACAGTAGTTATATTTTTTAAGTTAACAGTAGCCATATAAAGCACAGTGCCACTATTTATAAATTATTCTAAGTGATTGTGACAGGGTGGATACACCATTTAACTTGTGATTTAATCTGACAATTAGCAGTTGATTTACTAATGGAGTAGAGAATGTAAACTTGGCAAATTAAATGTTCTATTTAGCCCCATCTCACTATTTATTCTGTGTCTGTGCACCTCAGCCTGTCCTGGATCATGTATCAAATTGATCCTGTGTCATCAGTACCCATCCTGACCTGTATCCCCTCTGCTACACTGTTTTCCTGCCTGACCCACCTGACCCACCTCTGCCCTTTCCTTTTACCATTCCCCTTGCAGCTGTGGCTTTTATATAGTTACTGCATTTAGTAAGATTCACCTTTCTGTGAATTATATATTTGTGTTGGTCTTTTTACAATAAAATGTATTGTCTTTCATATGAACAGTAGCATGGTATATCTTTATGAAATCAACATATTAGGCCACACCAGACAAAAGGTTAACTAACTAGACTCTACACATCCCTTCTTTACCAAGCCATTTTTCAATTTTTAGTGCTGTAATAATTTGAATGACAATAACTCAGTTGTGCAGCACTGTACCAAAGTGAATTATATAATTTATATAACTGGTCTGAGGCAGATAGAGCTTTCTTTTGGTGGAAACATATATATAGGAAACATATCATATAAAAATGCCAAAACCCCCTTTTTTGGCGAAGTAGACACCTTAAGGGGATCTCATTATTTGCCACACTTAGCTGGTATGGAGGCTTGGTAATGTTGCACTAGATACAGCACATCATAATATACAGGTTATACACACAGGGAGGAGATGGTGTATGGCAGGGGCGCCCACAATTTTTCGTCTGGAGATCTACCTTTTCAAATGACGAGCTCAATGAGATCTACCAACGAAAAAACACCTGCGTTCAGGGGCGGGAGGGGGCATAGTGGTGCATTGAAGTCAATGGCACTGCAGCCAGGCCCCTCGCCCACAGTGCGATCGCCTGCACCCGGAACCCAGGCACATTAGTGCCTGCGTTCCGGTCCAGTGCGATCCACAAAAATGCTGCAAGCACTATTTTTGCAGATCACACTGGACCGCAATGCAGGCACTAATGTTCCTGCGTTCCGGGTGATCGAACTGTGGGCGGGGGACATGGCTGCGGTGTAACCCCACTCCCGCATGCAGGGAGTCGGCCGGCTTGCATTCCAGTGCGTTCTAGAGGCGCCGGCGCCCTATCCTCCCGCGGTTCTCGTGTGGCCGACGTTGCATATGGGGAGAGGTGTACCGCCCCTTTTCGTCTGTGGCGTCTGACACATTCAGCCAGCACACGCATAAGCAACGCTGGGCCATAGCCAGCTCATTTTGCGCACGTGGCAAGAAAAACAACAGGCGTGTGACATCACCCAGCGCCCTGCCTCCAGGATTTTTTTTATTTTATTTTTTACTATTTTTTATTTTTATTATTTATTTAATTTTTTATATATATATTTTTTT
>NW_017308355.1:71247-81344 GCF_000935625.1 Nanorana parkeri | reverse complement strand
GTGTTGGGTGGTGTTGGATGGTGTTGGGTGGGGTTGGGTTGGGGGGGGTGGGGTGGGGTGGGGTGGGGTGTTGCAATGTCTCCTCTGGATCCCCCTGCTCTCCCGGGGAGAGGTAGATCCGAGCAAAGGTGAAGCTGCAGCGGTGGATGGAGCCGGCCGCTGTAACCACGGAGCAAGCAGCATGTGCGGTGAGGAGAGAGCCACCGGCTATCAGATCCAGGCCGAGCGGCTCTCTCTCTCTCCTCACCGCTCGGCTTGCTGCTGTGATATCGGTTCTGACCTAGCCGCCGACTGCAGCTTCACTTTTCCTCGGATCCCCGCTGCATACAGATGGGGGAGAGCAGCAGGGATCCAGAGAAGACTGACAGGACATCGGGATCTACCAGTGATCACTACGCGATCGACTGGTAGAACGCGATCGACCTAATGGGCACCCCTGTTGCATGGGTTTAATGTACAGGTCATACACACAGGGAGGAGATAGTGTATGGGTTTAATGTACAGGTCACATACAGTAGTAGGATGGAGATGAGGGTGTTAAGAACTCCTGGAGAACTGTTACTTTACTTTCAGTGAAGCAGGCACATAAGAAAGTGATAGGACATCTATCCAAAGTGAGGGTAAATCCTATCTAAAGCAAGCTGAACAAGGAAAATCACTTGATTTTCCCATCCACAATAAACAGCAAGGACTAATCTTCTCTGCCAGGTATTGTTTACTGACACCAGGCACCCGCAGCTGTCACAATACAAGAACAATGATTGAAGCTGACTGGTTGCAGTTACTGCATGGAAATCCAAGCCATGTACGGCCAGCTTAAGACAGTTGTACTGGAACAAGTGTCCCCATTTGAAGATTTGTAAAAAGAACTGTAAAATAGTAGATTATCCATCCCTTCATATCCTCACAACGAATAAAAAAAATGGAATAAAATGTAAAAAAACAACATATTGCAGCTTATCAGTCCTTAGACGTGGTGGCTGCATGTGTTTTAGGTCCTTTTCCTTTATTTCAACTGTCTGTAACACACTTCCTGTCCTCGAAAGACAACCGTCAATCCCTGCACTGTATCTATAAAGGAGCAGCTTTGTCACTCTAGGGAGCTCTCCTGTTTTGGACTACAAAGTCTCCTCCACTCCTTGTCACCATTACATAGGGAACAGGGGTTCTGTCGTTCACAGAATATAGCTGGGAAAGGGGATAAAATTGCTTAAGATATCAGTTCAGTGCACAGGAAGGTACAAGGACACCAAAATGCTGGCAAGATCAACAGGTATTTCCCTATATATAATAAAGAAAATGTTCTTAAAAAAAGAAAACTAATGGAGCCACCACATGTAAGGACTGGTAAACTACTATATATAACATTTTTGTTCTTAGGTTCATTTGAGTATGGATGTGCGAATATCACCATCGTTCATGAATGTCTGCATACTATTTCAGCAAAAAAAAAGTATGTAGAAATCATACTTTGTCCAGCAAACTTTGTCAATAAACTCCTTCATTGTCATCTTGTCCCATTCTAATGCGTGTGGAGCTTTCCATGGTGCATCAGCAGGGATCTGAAAATATAAGAAAGTAATAAATTATAGATACATATGGTTTACATGTATAAATGTCAGAAATTGTGTGTCTCTAGACTGTTAGATCTTGGAGTGTTTACCTTTTTCTACCGCAGGTTGCCTCTCTGCTCTGTCCTTTGTCACCTTTTTGCCCCCCGCCTGTGTATGGATAGTGTAAGAGCAGCAACAGAAACATCATGCTTTAATAGATTTACTTGTGAACTGGTCACATTTTCAATGATCTCAGTCTGTTGTAGTCCTTAAACTGTTTTTTTCTTGACTTTGAATGTATTTGGTTTTTGCTGTGGACTCCCGACTGTTGTAGATTTAGGAGGTTCAACAAATGTTGTATTGCTTTTAACAGTCCCGGGGTGTACACAGCTCTGCCACACAAGATAGTCCTGTCTTGCAGGGTAGGAGATCTACAGATAAACAGTAAAAGAAGAAGCAGCACGCTGATGAGCTAATCTCTGTCACTCCGCAGTCTCCTCCTATTTGCATGCTCCTTGCACTGTAACATACCCATTGGCTCTGCGTGCTGCTTTTCTCTTCCCCACTCTCAGCTCTGCTGTACAGGGACTGCAAAAGGCTGATATCAAGTTTAATTTAGGAACTTACACTGCTTGCAAAAAAAAATGCATTTAATGATGTATTAATTTTCACAGAACTGCATTAATATGTCTTTAATATCTGCCTGGGGTAATTTAACTTTCATCACACCATTACTGAAACTAAACTGTGAATTAAGATCCAACTAAACATTACAATGCAGTGTCAAACAACATTAAACAAAAAGGCATTAACATTGACAAGCAGTGTTCAGCAATGAGTCCTGACCATAAATGGATTATACAACTGAGTCATGCCAGACGTCTGATAAATAACAGAACAGAGTAGGCAGTAATGACTTTCCTGCTCTCAAAGCATCAAACAGTTCAGTTAATATATTCAAAGTAACTATATTAACATTCTGCAAATTATTCATATTAACTGCTCTTTTTGTGCATTGTAGAGTCAATTCCTTTATCTACTGATGATATTCAGGACTTTAATTAGTCCACTAAACACTAGACACTAAACTTAGGAGTTAAAATCTTAAAAATACATTCTAGTACCTTTAACTTATAACAAAAATGTATGTTATTTGTTTATCACTCAGATGTAGATTCTCAAATCATCTCTGAAATGGTACTGACACTGTCCTTCCTTCGGTAGGGTGGCTACTTTTGTTCCCCATGGTCCCTGTGTGTGTTGTAAAGTAACCACCGCTCCAAGCTCGCTCCCATGATGACTACAATCTCAATGCAAATCCTTTAAACCCCACCCCTACCCCCCCCCCAAATCACCTGGCTTATTAAAGAAGATACCCAAAAATCCACTTTTATTTAACTGAACCCACGCTCACATGACATGCATGATTCCAAGTTTCTTTTCTTAGACCTCTTTAAGATGGTAAAATCAGGTGGTTGACCTGCATTTTTTCAACTCCCCAGGAGCCCACTGCATTATAAGCACTCTAGCCAGATGGTGCTGTATCCATTGCCACGGACACAAAGCTTTGCAGCATGGCAAACTTTATACAGCATGTTGTGTTTGCCAAGCCACATCACTATGGAAGTGAATGGGACCGCCAGCGGCGGGGCTCTCTCAGGCCCCAGAAGACTGCAGTGGTGTGAAGATGTCACTGCAAGGTATGTCGAGAAAACCAGGTAATCTTAGGCCCAGACTGCAGTGCTGGACCACTATACTGCACTCTCAGAAGAGGTAACGTGGAGGGATCAGGTGAGTCAAAAATTGGTTTTAAGGGTTTGTTTTGCATTTGTAAATGGGTAGGAGCGAATTGAGAGTGGGGTATGGAGGGGGATCCAATATGCACATATGTGGGTTTTAAACTGGACCTGTGGTTACAAAAAAAAATCCTGTATTCCTCTTGATCAAATTGAGTTGTGTGAATACAGACCTCTTTGCGGGCATATTGCCTTTTCACTGCCACAACTGCCAAGGAGCAGACAGGGTTTACACCCACTGCAGTGTTACAAGCAAGAGGGGCAAAATACAGGTTTTTGTGTGTAACTGCAGTTCCTCTCTCACATAAGGCAGACCGAAAACTCATCCATATGGGCTTAGCTTTGAGCATGATGCAGCTTACACCAAAGCAATCTATGATCACATTCCAGCTCTAAGCTAACTAATAATTGATTACAGCTTTCATATCTTGACAGCTGTTATGATTTCAGATCTGGAAGAAGATGGAAAAAATATTGTTGGAGTCTCATATAAGCTGCAGTGCCCAGAACTGACAAATTTGTTCCAATTTAATGTGTTTTTGTACTTACTTGCTAAATAGGTAGATAATTTTAATTTATGTACGGTAAGTAAATAAATAAGGTGAAGCTATCTTCAGTGCGTCAATTGCATGCAAGGGAAATTAAAAAACAAAAAACAAAGAGCTTTGCTTGCACATGATAGGATGATTGATGTGAACAAAGCTAAACCTTTTTCACCAACATTCTCTAATGCAATTCTCTACTCACTAATGTTCCTTTGGCTAATCAATCACCAATTTATTAGTGTACAATGGTTATTTGTCATTCAATTTTGAATGCTCCAACTTGCAGAAAATGTAAATAGTCACTGCTATCCATTGAGTAGTATATTCTAAATAATCATAGATACGCCAAATGGAATCATATAAACACAAGAACACAATTACAATTAAGCAAATGTATGTGAACAATGTGAAGGTCAAGATAAAAAAGGTAGTTCAAGGATCTCATATGACCATGACCTCTCCATACAACAGTCACAACCATATATTGTTTTCATGCAATTTTACCTCTTTTCCCCATTCATCGATTGTCCTCCACAGATGATTATAATCCAAAATCGCTAAAAGATTCCATGTTGGGGGGAATGACCCATGAAATGCATATGTTTTACCCTAAAAAAGAAAAGAAAAACATTGAAAGTAATTATATTCTTTATCTTATTCAAAAAAAATAATGGTAAAAATAATGGTTAAACAATATAGAGGTGCCACATAGAAGGAATTATAACTATTTTTAGGACTTTAAATAGGTTTTTGATCAACTGCTAAATAGACGAAGCATCGCTCTGCAAATAATTGTGGGTTTTGCAATTAACTGCAGTTGATTTAACTACTGGTTGTTCACACCATGTCGGGACCAGATCTGGACCAAAACATTTTTGTCCGCACCTGAATTGCAACCCAATGTATTCCTATAGTATTTCTGGGCTCTGTTCACACCGTTTCTGGTTTGGAACGCACCAAAATGCACGTAAACGCATCAAAAACACATGCAAATGCACTGGAATGCAGATCTGATCCAGATCTGGTCCAGACGTGGGGTGAAAAAGCCCTAAATATCCAGTTCAAGTTGTGAATCCTTGAACAATGCAACAAACATCAGAAATGTGGAGGGTACACATGACATTTCTTCCATACTTGCATTAACTAATACCAGGTTAGAAAACTGCTGGTAATAAGCAGAGTTTAAGAATCACACATGTAGAAAAGCTCCTAAATAGGGATACACCATAATTTTGGCCACCAGAACATTTCGTCAGAAAATGGTACTGTGGCCAAAATGCATATAGTACAAAAACTGCCTAAAATGCGGCCAAAAATGCGGCGCATCCCTAGCTTCTTTCCTCCCCACTGGGCGCAGACTGCAGTCTGTGTCACCTCTGATCCCCGCCTGCGTCAGCAGAGGGATCAGAGGGGACACAGACCTGATCCAGCTGCCGGCGCCCAGCAGGGAGGAGAGAAGCTGTCAGGAGGCCGAGCAGAGCAGTGCGGGGAGGGGAAAGCTGTCAGGAGGCCGAGCGTTGTGGGAGAAGAGCTTGGCTTATGACTCAACAGGACGTGCTATACATCACTTTTTGTTCATTCATGATTGTGGACATAGTAAGTATTTACTATTTGCTCACTTTATGAATGAACAGGAAGCAGCACAGTACAGAGGCTTCTTGTCCATTTATAAATGGGTTGATAGTAAATATCTATTATCCCCAGATTGTGAATGAACAGGAAGCCTCTTTACTGAGAGCTTCCTGTTAATTGAGTGCTAGGGCTGCAGAAAAAGAGATTGAGGACTCTGTGTCCTCAATCCCTTTTTCTATTTTAAAAGGGAAATATCAGGGGTCTGTTTAGACACCTAATATTTCCCCAAAGCCCCCGACTGTAAAGTTTAAAAAATAAAATAAATAAAAGATTGCAAAAAAAAAAGGCATTTTTGGTTTCGGCCTGACAAAATTTTTAAATTTTCAGGTTCAGCCTAAAAATTTCCTTTCGGGGAATTCCTACTTTTAAAGCCCAAATCCAGCTTGGGCAAAAACATAAAAACATTGATCCCCAGAGCAGCCTTCAAATAAAAAAAGGTGTTCTAGCAGCTTTTTTCACCCATTCTCTATTACTGTACCCCATTGACTCACCTGGTCACCAAACCAGACACGTAGTCATTGAACCCACTTCTCATAAACCCAGGGCATCAAGGCTCCACCCTGAGCTCACATGAGAATGCTGCAGAGAGGCTCTATGTCCTTACCTGACACCAATCTCTGCAGCATTTAGGATCCACCCACCGCCAGTTTTTTTTTTCTTTGCAACAGTACGTTGCCAAATATTTTCAAGTGAGTTGCATTTTTAAAGGATCCTATTCCATTACATATACAAAAAGCAATAAAAAATATAGCATCCAGGACTTTTAGTTAATACATCTCAATGCATCATGTGGGTGCACCAAACCCTACTCAAAACAATATAGGAATTTTTTGGATTTCTACATTAACAAATCTCAAAATGAGATTTACTTTTCACTTGACTAATAAATGCACATTGCCAGACAGCGGACCGATGCAGATGCAAATCATTAAAAATCCCTGTTAGCCTTAATCTTATGGAATTCAAAAATATTCCTTCTGAGGTTCTCTGAAAAATATATGGATCAGGCCATATTGCACTTCAACAGAATACTGTTGCAAACAGCAGGTAACAAAAAAATGACTATGTTCATCTTGTAGAGCATGTCAAAATCACATTTTAATTGTAAGTCTTGATGCATTGCTTGGCATACCTTCTTTTTCGGAAAACACCCTTTTTTTTAGGATATTATCCCAGAGGTTTTATTGCCCATTTACACTGTTGTTAATGAGCAAAGCATCTACATGTCATCACTTTAGAGGTAAAGAAGAACTCTGGGAAAACATTTACTTAACCCCTGCAGTGGGTTTTGCACCTAAACGAGCACTTAACTTGTGGGTAAGCCCCACTGCAAAAGGTTAAGAATTTGTTCCCCAAAGTTATTCTTTAACTGTAAATAATGGCCCTAGAATTATTCCTCTCATGTGCGGCAATACCCAACATGTGTGGCTGCTGGAAGTGATCAGGTGGCTTTAAAGCTGCTCTTAAGCAGTTTGGAGTCAGTTTAGAGGGGTGCTTTGCTGTAGTACTCATGTCAGTGGCAGAAAAAGGATTAAAAAGACCCCGTCAGCAACCTAAAAAAATGCAGGTAAAAGCACAGAGAAATCAAGTATATTAAATGCTTACTTGCAGCTTTTTACATTTTTATTCACTTGCAATAGGCCATTGAATTCTTCTCCAGAAGTCAATACCCTAGCACAACCCCCTTCCTCCTTGCACGTCGTAGCTCTCTCCTAGGAACGTCTAATTACTTCTTGTGTTGGCATAGCTCCTTCGCCCTTTCACTTACCTCTCTACATAATCTGTTATGTAGCTGCTGGGGTAAGAGGGAAGGGGAATACTATAGTTTCATTTCAGTGACAGCTATGAGTCTGTGGGGGTTGCTGTCCTCAAATCCAAGATGGCAGAGCCCAGAAGTCTCAGGGCTTTGAATGTCTATACAAGGGAGGCTTTTACAAGTGAATAACATGCATAAAACATGTTAAATGGACATATACTCTTATGGGAGAATTGTTGTTGAAATGAATGGTCTAGAGAAAGGTTCTCTTGAAGTCATCTTTACTGTTGCACATACTACACCTCTCTAGAATACAGTGCAGAAACCTGCAGCATGCTCAGCACACAAAGCACAGATAAAAGTGAATTGACACTATATTAGCTGTTAAAATTGCATAATATGTAATCAAATTATGATGTATGAGTGAGCATATGTTGACACAATCATGCAAAGAGAGAGGGTTGTGTAATTTAAAGGTTTAGTGTACATTCCCACATAACTTTATGTATGTTGTTTAACATATTTGTATTACATTGATAATGTGTACAGATGTGGGTTATACAGATGCTGTAGGCAGGGCCGCCGTCAGGGGGGTACGGCTGATATCCATGTAAGGGGCCCGACCAGCCTTCGGGGCCTGCCCGGGAACCTTACATGAGTATCGGCCAACGGTGAAGTGCGAGGACCGCAGAGGCTCTTACAGCGTCTGCCGCGGCGTACAGTAAACTTGGTCCCGCCCCCCCCCCCCCGCCCCCACTTGGTACGGTCCGGGACGGCTCACCCCCCCAACTGCCCCCTGTTCAGTTGGTACCTTCCTGTGCAGGAAAGGTTTTTTGGGGGCGGAGCTTGGGCAACCAGCACTGAGAGCGAGGCGGGAGAGGAGCAGAGCTGAGCTGCTGGTCCTGGACTGCACTGAAGTGGAAAGGTAAGCAGACGTCTGGGGGAACAGCAGCAGTATGGTGTCAGACGCTGGGGTGGGGGCCCACTGGGGAGATGGGCATTGGCAGAGGACAGCAGCAAGCAACTGGTGCCCAAGGCTCATAGGGGCCCGACGCTGGGGTCCAGCATTGGTCCCCTATTCAGCCATGGGCACCAGCTGCTTGGTGGGGGTTCACTGGGGGGAGTGTTTGGAGAGGACAGCAGCCAGTAGCAGCAAGCAGCTGGTGCCCAAGGCTGGTAGGGGCCCGACGCTGGGGCACAGCATCGGGCCCCTATTCAGCCTTGGGCACCAGCTGCTTGGTGGGGGCCCACTGGGGGGTGTGTTTGCAGAGGACAGTATCAGCAAGCAGCTGGTGCCCAGGGCTGAGAGGGGCCCGAAGCTGGGGCCCAGCATTGGTCCCTTATTTAGGCCTTGTTCACACCGAAAGCGTGTGCATTCCAGAGCAGTAGCAGCTGGAACGCACCGCGATCCCTAACAAACTTCTCCCCGCGTTTTGCGGCGGGAAGGGGTGTAGCGGTGCATTGAATTCAATGGCACCGCTTCAACACCCCCCACCGGCTGCGATCGAACGTGTGGCAAGACTTTGCCACCGTTGCGTTCCACTGCAAACGCAAAAAATAGGGCTTGCTCCAGCGCGTCGTCACTCAGCCCCCTTTCCAGCGGGTCACTAATCCCAGAGTCCATTGCGTCACTAAGGTTTAGTTCACACCATAAGCAGTGCGTTCCGGTCCGATTCTGGCCGGAACGCACTGCCCGCATTGCGGGCGGCTCACTTATTTGCCGGGCTGAAGGGGGCATGGTGGGCCATTGAAATAAATAGCACCGTAGCCACTCCCTCCGGCCGCAATGCGATCGCCCGCAAGGGATCGCAAGGCACATTGTGCCTGCAGTGCAATCAAAATAGTGCTTGCAGCATTTTTATTGCACCACACCCGAACGCACTGGCGGTACAATGTGCCTTGTGATCCCGTGTGGGTGATCGCATTGCAGCCAGAGGGCGTGGCTACTGTGCCATTCACTTCAATGGCCCGCCACTCCCCCTCCAGCCTGGCAAAAAAGTGAGCCAGCCGCAATGCGGGCAGTGCGTTCTGGCCATAATCGGACCGGAGCACACTGCTTATGGTGTGAACTAACCATAAGCCCTGCGTCCAGTAGACATGTGCGATTCGTTTGGGAAAAATTAGTTTTCCGGATGAAATTTCGTTAGCGGTCGTCAGTACGCATTTTCGTTTGTGGACAAATTTTCATTGCAGCAAAGTGACAATTTAAAAAAAAATTTTAATGTCACTTTGCTGCAATGAAACGAACGATACGAACATGAAACAGAAATTAACATTCGTACCGAATACCGCTAACGAATTTCGTCCGAATCCTGAAATAACGCGAAATCCGAATCAAAACATGAAACGAAACAATTTTTTTGCCGGTGCACATGTCTAGTGTCCAGTGGGTCACGAAGCCCTGCGTCCAGCAGGTAATGTAACTGTGGGGGGGGACATTAGAGTGTAAGCTGCTATGTACAGAGACTGATGTGACGGGGTGGCATTATAGTGTAAGCTCCTCTGTACAGAGACTGATGGGACCGGGGCTGCAACAACTGTCGGTGCTGCAAAATCGATGATGGAAAATGTTGTCAACATTTTCCATCATCGATTAGTTAGCTTTCGATTAGTTGCCCCTGTTTTGCGGCACCGCACGCTTTACGCCGCACCTGCTCCCCGCCTCTCCCAGCTCTGAGCTCTCTCCCGCCGCTGCCCGCCAAGATGATCACGTCGTTGCAGGGAGACCGCAGTGTGGGGGAACGGCAGCTGCCGACAGTCCCAAGATCTCGGAAGAAAGTTGCTTAAAGAGTGTGCAGGTAAGACTACCTGCACC
>NW_017308355.1:40918-69255 GCF_000935625.1 Nanorana parkeri | reverse complement strand
GGGGGGGGCAGACACCGGGCGGTGCGGGCGGGGGCCCTAGCCTAAAGCCGTGTAAGGGGCCCCGAAATTTCTGATGGCTGCCCTGGCTGTAGGCCTGCACAGACAACTCCTTTCTCGCGGGCTGAACCTTTACTGTGTGAATAATCCTCCAATAAATTAAACTGGTTTTTGGAGCAAGCATCTCCCTTGGGATAACCCTTTTGTTATATAAGTAATCCTCCAATGAGTGGAGTCAAAATTATATTGGCTATTATATTACAGCATAGGTTTACTTAGATGAAGTTCAGATCACATTTTACAAGCTGTCTATGCACAATCCAGTGCAATAAAGTTTTGTGAGTTTTTTCTCATTCTGCCCCATGGGCTAAATGAAAAAAGTCACAAGGCGATGGAAGAATTTCCCTTGCCAACACTTGAGGCTGTCAGAATATCTGAAGGGTATATTCAGCTGCATGGCTGCAGTCGCTGTTTGGCTGACAATTTTCCACCTGGCACTTTCCACAAAAGTCGACTGTAAAATTAACTTTTGTTAAGTGGATGATGCTGGCAGGGCCACACATGGTTTGAATTTCGGCTGATTCAGCAGGACAGTGTCAAAGTTCGATCCCTGTATGGTCAGCTTAAGGGCTCACAAAGACATTACAGATAAAGAAACAAAGAAAGACAAAAAACATTTTAGAATGGAAGGTTTATTTATTTAGGTTTATTTTGTATGTGTCTGATACACACATACAAAACATATTAAATATATATTGATCTGCAAAGTAGTGTGATTTATATTGCTAAGCCAAATATGTTCAAAAACGTTTAGAGAAAAATCTAAATAAACATAACATACCTGCAGTGTAGTGTTCTCTAAATGGTGCAAACCAATACCTGCAGTGATTCTGAACACCCTTAGAAAACTTTATGCAAACACTGACTTTCAGAAAAGGCAAAGACTAAATGTGGAACATTTTATTTTTTCTTAATGCTTAGAAATTTATAAATTAATTATTCTTCTTACCTTACAACCACAGTGCTTCCAGACCACTGTGATCAGGGGCGTCCCGAGGCTGGGTGACACCCGGAGCGGTAACCGAATGTCACCCCGCCGAGACATCACTGCGCGTGACGTTATTCTGATAGCTGCCGGCAGCCATCTTGGTGATGGACGCCGGCAGAGAGAGGAGGGAACAGTCACCCGGCGGGATGAGGTATGCCGCCGGGTCCCCTCCTCTCTCAAGATACTGTCGGGCGTTCGGTCCATGACCGAGTGCCCGACTTTTCAGAGGGGGGTAACACCAAAATGACTGTGAGTCATTTTGGTGTCACCCCTCCAATGGTGTCACCCGGGTGCGGGCCGGACCCCCCGCACCACACTTGTGACGCCACTGACTGTGATAACAGAGAATTCTGGCCTTTTTAAAAGGACAGACCTGCTTTGGCTGCTTGCAGATTGCCTCTCTCCATTTGATCCTCCCTACTAGGGATGAGCTCAGGTTTGGACCAAACCCGGCCCAAACCTGAGTTCCTCGAAACACGGAAGGAGCTCCTTCGAACACAGAAGCAAACTCCTTCTGCTGCTGCACAATCAGCTGTAGCAACTGCATGTAAGCAGCATGTAGTGTGGTCATTGACCTTATATGACTACACGGTTATATTAGGTAAATTAAAAAGGCATGCAGCCATATAAAAGGTAAATCATGTCAGCCAAAGCATCCCGCTCCTTTGTTTATGGTCAGCTACAGGGCAGGGAATGCCTGACCCGCATCTGATTGGGTTTAGCTTCTGTTTGGAGGAGCTCAGGTTTGGACCGAATATGAGCTCATTCCTACTCCCTACAAAGTCATATGAACTAGAGATGGGGGGTGGGTTGTCCATCCTCAGACTCATCCAGCTGTGTGTGTATTTTAAATAGGCCTGAACAGCTAGAAACAAATTACACTTTCTATACAGCATAGAGGTAGGGATGTGCTCAAAGCTTGTAGTCAGCATACAGCTCCACCTCTTGGATAAATGCGGTAGATATGACATATGCAATATTCAATTTTTACCTGATTAAAAATGCATATTAAAAATTTTTATTGCTGAACTTTACTCCTGATCATAATTTAAAAAAATGAAGTAAACATGTTCAAAAACAGTTTACACTCCCTCCCTTTAAAGTATTTTCCAAATCACTGGTTTGCTTTAAGTAATCTCCTGTAATAAACCTTTTAGATTGCTCAAACAACTGCGGCTTTACGGTCTAAGAAAAAAAAAAAAAAGATTTAGCAAAGTCAAAGATCAATGTGCACTGTTTACCGTCTCCTTTGTAAGTAAGTGTTAATTATTATGGAACAGTAAAATGTAACCACGCTTGAGAGAAAGATGAATTCACTGTGTACGTGACAGAGCACAAGTACAACAGAACATACATAATAAACAGCCTTCGCTTGCCGTTTCCATAAAGTGTGTTGGTGGTATATTGAAGCCATTAATCACTATATCTTGGAAAACTTGCATTGAACAATAATGCCTGAAATAGCAATTTTTCCCCTTATCTTTCTCACAAAGAGCTCTAGAGGAAAGGTTATAAAGGGAAGGGAATATGAAAAATGAACCTTTGCAACCTTCATATAAAACAGATTGCACTTCAAAAACAAGATATCTAGAAGATGAAAAAAAACACAAAAAAAAAAACAGTCAAGTAAAACCAGAAGATAAAACAGAAACTATAGTCCATAAAGCTGTTTAGGTACATATATGTATGTAGAATGTGTCAATATATTTGTACATAGGCGTACTTGTATTTTTTTGTTACATATACAGGCTTATGCGATTTCTTACTTACAAGTGCAGAAGTGTTTCTACTATTTTATTTCTCTCCCCCAAAGCAAGTTTATCAGTCTGCTCCACCAACCAAAAATAGATTTATCAATTCCATCGCATATCAAGGCAATGCTAAACAAAAGCAGTGAGCAAATATATCAACAGATACAGTATATGATAATTAGACTGTTTGATTCTGAGCTGCTCTGAAGTAGGGATGACCTTGGGGTTGGACTGAACTCAAGCTCATCCAAACCAGGAAGCAAGTTGTCAGTGCTGGCCCAAACAACTGCGGCCAGGCCATTCCCCGCCCCGCAAGGTGCATGTAAACAAAGGGGCAGGATGCTGTTTACATAATTGACCTTATATGGCCACATTAGGTCACAGTCATGGACCAAATATGGCTGCGTGGCCTTATAAAGTTAATAATGTCACCAGCATTTCACCCCTTCATGTGCGGCTGCAGGGAAAGGAATCCTCAGGCCACAGCTGACTGGGTGTGCACTGCACCTAACTTCTGTGTTTCTGTGAGCCTGGGTTTGAACCAAACCCAAGCTCATCCTTACTCTCAAGTTGCATTGCAACAGAATAAAGCCTGCTCCTGACCACTTCCTAACTGTGCTCCTTGTGTTTCAAGTAAAATCTTTCTCATTTACAGCGGTGTCACCAACCTGTGCAAATAGTCTTAGCTGGATCCCCAGCATAACAGGTGCAGGGGCCGCAAATACACAAAAACCGTTGCAAGGAATCTGCTAACTGACAGGCAGCCTGATTTGCTTCCACATTTGTCACTAATTTGCTTGATAAATGTCCCTCTTTGTACAGTATGTGGCTAATTGGTTTTATCTTTTAACCATTTAAAAGAATTAGCAGCACTTCCTGATACAGTATAGATTAGCTGCTAGAGACAGAATTCACATAGCTGCATATGGCATACATTGTTAATATAAAACATGAAGTCAGAAGAAATGTCACATCAAATGTGATGGACTACAATTTCAATACAAATTAGTAAACTAAACATGAGATTGTAGTCCATCACAGGAGCGAGCTTGGAGCGGTGGCTACTTTACAACACACGCAGGGGCCATGGAGAACAAAAGTGGTCACCCTCCAGAAGGGAGGACAGTGCCAGCACCAATTCAGGGATGATTTGAGGATCTACAGCTGAGTGATGTAACAATAAGATACATTTTTAGAGTGAAAAAACAACAAAAAACGCCAGAAAGGACCACTCCACTGAAGGGTTCACATGCAGGAGTGCTACGGGTCGCTACCCCACTTCAGCCAGGGAGACTGTGGTATCTAGGAAGAAAACAAGGGGCGCCTACCCTAGTGTAGATAGTTTTTTTGAAAGGTGGCAAAAATAGAAATAATACTCACAAGAGTAGATCACAATGAGCTTTCAGAAACCAAGGAATAGTAAACCAGGATGAGAGCTGCACAGACAGTTCTGTGTACCAGCACAGAATGCCTACATTGACGCGTTGCTGGGGTCACGCCCCCTTCATCAGAACGTGACTTCCTCCTCCTTTCCACTGTATTAAATGGAGGCCAAGAGCCAATCCAAAAACACCTTAGGATGTGAGATATGAGTCACCACCTCTCAGGACGGTATCTCAACCACCAGCACGGGACCTGGATAAACCAGAGGACTATCCAGGTATCTGGATGGTATCTTATATCATTTAAAGTGGATCTTTACCACCTTTTGCTAAAAATCATATCAGCATGCAGCTCTGCATGCTGATTTAAAATCACAAAAAGGGGAGCCTTTCCTAGTGCAGTATCGTTTATTCCAAAAAACAGGCCTAAAAGGAGAACTGACAGGTACTCACAAGACTGAAGTTAAAACGAGCTGCAGAACAGTAAAACCGGAGCAGTAGAAGAATCCGAGCAGTGTGTCCTGTGTAAATCACTGAAGACACTTCAGTGATTGACACACAGGACACACATATCTTATTGTGGCACATCATTGTTAAACATGTTTTAGATATTTTTTATGTATCTTGAGTGCCTAGTAGCTTTTTATTTGCATTTACTTACTGGCGCTGATCACTTATTGTTTTTATGTTTTTCATTTACTTACAACTAGATTTTATCCACTTTCTGGTCCCTTTTGGCACAAATGATGTAATTGTGCCCAAGTGTTGCATCCTGGGAAGATTACATCAACAGAGCATTGCTGGGAAATCTCATCTGTAATCTCACAAGATCTCAGAGAAAGGCATTTTCCTCCTCTGATTTGATGTGCATGATCACATGTCCTAGTCACATGTGCCAGAGTTCTAGGAAGTAGAGTGAGATCTAGTAATCTGCCCTTAGTTAAAATGGCCACTGTCAGAAGACTGAGAAAGGAAAGAGAAATAAGGAATGCGAAAAATAAAAAGCTGGCAATTATCTAGAAGTATGTGTTTGTAGATTGTCATTACTAAACATTTCTAAAAGGTGTGTTTGTTGTTATTTTAAAAGATCCTCTTTAAAGAGATTTACAGAGTTATTCACAAAAGGGTGAAGAGATTGGAGAAGGAAGCAGAAGTGAACAATCTAGGACAACATAGCTGAAGGAGAATTTTTGCAGGAGAATTTGTTCACTTCTCCTGCCTTTTCAAAACTCTCTTGTGAATAACCCTGTTAGAGATATAATCAGCAGAAATTACATGCCAATTTTATTCTTCCCTCTAAAAGCTGAGTTGGGTTCTGTCTTATCCCACTGCCTGAGGCTTTTATAAATCACATTAAACATGTAAAGAGAGAAATATGTAGCTTCTGTTGCTGATATCCATTTGAGAATGCTAGTTGCCTGGTTATTAAGCTGACCCACTGTTTACAATGCTGAGTCACTGACCGAGAATGGGTATGAAGATCAGGAAATATTTAGCTAATACTCACCCTTACGTGATGGATCAGCCTTTGCTGTACATTGACTTTATACGTTTGTACACCTAATTCTTTTGCCACTCGTAAAATGCGATTTTGAGTCGGTCCAACATATGCTCCACCGACATCAACATATTGGACTTCTTTGTTCTGCAAGACAATAAAAAAATGTTTTTTTCATCAGATGCACACATATTCAAATGTACATTTGTGCAAAGTTGTTTTGTGGTATTTTTATATACTGTATGGGTACATACTGTACATATCTGTCATAACCCTATGTTTAGTGTCAGTATAGCATTAGTTTCTGGAATGCAATAGTGTTAGTAGAGCTGCAGCTAACGATTATTTTCAAAATCGATTAGTTAGCCGATTATTAAGTTCGATTAATCGGTTAATCGGATAAAAAATAAAATACATTTTAAAAAATGGCTCCAGTGATGGGACTTCTAGTTTGTATTGAGATTGCAGTCTATCACAGGAGCAAGCTTGGAGCAGTAGAAGTAAAAAAGAAAAAAAAGTGTGGTGTACAATATAGTGAAATGAAAAGTGTAAAATTATACAGCAATGAATGCAGAATACCACCAGCTATAGAGGAATACAATAAATCCCAGCAATAGTACATTATAGCTGGCGGTATTCTGCATTGCAATGTATAATGTACTATTGCTGGGTGTTGTAGTCCTCTATAGCTGGTGGTATTCGGCATTGCACCACTGTATAATGTATTATTGCTGGGATTTGTTGTACTCCTCTATAGCTGGTGGTATTCCTTGATTTGTAGTCCTCTATACAGTGCAATGCAGAATACCACCGCCTATATAGGAGTACAACAAATCCCAGCAAAACATTATACATGCAGTGTACAATGTATTGCTGGGATTTGTATTCCTATATAGCTGATGGTACATTGCTCTGTATAATATACAGCACAATGTACCATCAGCTATAGAGGAATACATATCCCAGCAATACATTATAGAGCACCATGTGTGGGTGGGAGTGCAGGCTTACCTGAACAGTCTTCCAGCAACTTGTTTCTGAGATCGGGCCTGTCTATCGGCGGCTGTCATCCCCCCCACACCTGCTCCTCCTTACTTCTTCTCCCCGCGTCCCTGTGCCGATCGTGGATTTGGACGGGCGGTGAGCGTGAGGCGCGGAGGAGGTGCGGGAGCGTGGATGCGGGCAGGTCTGGCAGCGGCGAACGTGAGGTGGGGGAGGAGGTGTGGCAAGCAGCGTGTGTTAAGCCGTGAACAGGGCCAACCAATCAGGAGCCGATTAATAATTAAAGTTGACAACTTTTTCAATAATCGATTATAATCGATTATGTCGATTAGTTGTTGCAGCCCTAAGTGTTAGACTTAAAAACACTCAAATTTCTCTAACTGTAGCAACAGAACAAGTTGCTGATCAGTGGAAGAGTGCTTGGGACATTCCCTAAACAAAATACATCCTGTAGATTTATAAAGAACTAAACAATCCAATGTAGATGACTTACCTTAAATGATGTCTCTTAATCCGATCTTCCTCTTCTTTCCTGATGTTTTCATCTGTCTCTCCAGCGGTGCGACGGCTCTCTGATCCAGCGCTAACTCCTCTGTCCTTGCTGGCACTTCCGATCCAGCGGTGTCTGCATGCGGACTTACCTTGCGTCTCTGCTAGTCTCCCGGCCCAGAATCTGAGCTGCGCATGCACCAGCCCCAAGATGCTATGCGGCCACTGGAACAGTTTTGTTTTCTTGGACGGGAGCACACAGCGAAAGCGGTAGTTCTTTAAAAAAAATATTAACCAATGGTACGCTATTTCTCAATACACATGTATGTATCACAGACACCAGTGAGTTGATTTTGTGCACATTAAAGATTCCTAGAAAGGGATTAGAAACATTCCCCAACATGCTTGAAATGTTCTTGGTATGGATTACATAAATATTGCAGCATATACACTGAGTGGCCAGTTTATTATGACCACCTGATGTTTGTAGGCAAATTAACTATAATTAGCTTTAATTTTGCGCTGAAGTTGCTAGAGGGCCAGACAATTCTAAATAGGGAAGCAGGTTGTTTACCACAACAGTAGAAGTGATTTTTTTTTCTGAAGATATGGGTAAACAACGCGATTTAACAGCCTTTAAACGTGGGATGATTGTTGGAGCGAGCCATGGAGCGAGTATCAGAAAAACAGTCGAATTCATTAAATGTTCAAGAGGGGCTCATTGTTAAAGTGTTTAAAGACTTGACTGTCAGCCGAAAATCTGGTTCTGAACGTGCGAATTGTGGCAGTCAGCAACTAGTCAATGTTAGGGCATAACGGAGAGTGGCAAGACTGGTACAAGGCAACAGTGCAGTGTCAGATTCCTCTCATCACCTTTCAACATCTCGTGGAGTCACGAGGCGGCCCAACAAAGTCATCTCGTGGAGTTATCTCGTGGCCCAACGAAGTACTGATGGGGTGGTCATAATAATCTGGCCACTCAGTGTATATAGCCAGACCCTTTTGGGGATCATCACTTGACATTATGACATAGTCGATGGTGCTGTGTGCCTCTGAATTCAAACCTTTTTCTAAAACCCTTAGCTTCTGCAAGTTGTACATTAACTTTCCCTAGCAAAAAATGGCATGTAGAGAATGAATGACTTGTTACCATTATTACCTGTAGGCTCTCTGCACTTACTCTGTGGAGGTGGATATCTTGGCAGAGGCAGAGCTTTACTTACAAATGTCAGTCCTGCCCCATCTAATGACCGGTGATCAGCTAACTGATGGAAAAATAAAGTAACAGTGAAGTGAAGGAAGCACACACTCACAGTCTGAATGAAGAAGAAAGCTTGTTTGGAGGTGCACAAGTACAAATACAAAACTGGTGGCATCAACACTTGTCATGCCAAATCTCATAAAGTTAGCAGTCAGAGGCAGAATGCCTTAGATAATCTCACAGAGCAAAATTACAGCTATGAAGTTCAAGGTAACCGAGTGCCTAGTCACAGAAAGTGCACTGCAGTTTTTCAGGAGACATTTAGGACAAATAGTACATTTTTTAGGGTGTTACTTAGGTGCCAATATAATTTCTAGATGTTTCCTATAATATAGCAAATCTTCGGTTTCTGAGTTCAGTTCCACTGTAAATTACACCCTAAAATGCGCCCACCTCCTTGAACAGTTTACCTGTAACCTAAACCTTAACATTGAATCTTAACACAACCCTCACCCTAATACTGAAGTGTATTTATTCTTTTGCAGCCAAATTGGGATAATAATTTTATATTATTCAGGATTTACCGTATTTTTTCCGTGTATAAGACGCTACTTTTTCATAAAAGTGTTTACCTAAAAATAGAGTGCGTCTTATACACGGGGGCCGCGGTTTTGAAAGTGCTGATACCACTGCAAACTAGCCTCACGAGTGAAACTTCGGATTGCAGAGACAAGATAACAGTTCTCCTCCAATCATAAATCTTTTGTACCTGATGTCAGCTGTTGCTGGGGAGAACGTCTAGACAGTGCCCAGAGTGGTAATGTCGGAGCATTCTGTGACCATAAAAATGTCAGAAAATGAAAAACAACCTGTAAAGCGGCTGGCTTACTCTGCAAAATGTAAACTGCATGCATTCACTTATGCAAAAGAGCATGGAAATAGAGCTGCAGAGAGACAATTTGGACCTCCTCCCACTGAGTGTATGATCAGACAGTGGAGAGAACAGGAAGAGCAACTCCTTAAGATGCCCAAAAAGAAGAAGGCCTTGAGAGGAAAACCAGCAAAATGGCCAAACTTGGAGCAGAGGCTTAAGACTTGGATTTCTTGCCAGAAACCAGTGATGCAACAGAGGCTGAATAAAGTGATTGGCTCAGAGGTAAGTGTGATGCATAATATCATTTAAAATATTAATTTCTGAATTTTGGGTAAGAAAAGTTGGGGGCGTCTTATACATAGGGGCGTCTTATAGACGGAAAAATACGGTAAATAGCGCCAACAGTTCACCCAGCGCTTTTCAAAATTGAGGAAGACAATTAACAATACAATTTCAGTAAAAGAGGTAAAATCTAGTACCTATTCTACCTTGGTTACATGGTCTCATTGACATAGCATAGCTTAAAAACATTTTTTTAAAAAATTTCTGCTTACATGGTACTTGTTTTCTTAAATTACTAGTTTTCTCTCATCTGAATTTTAAAGCATATACTTATTCCAAAAATGGAAATGCACTTAAACCTTTAACCCAGCCCTTATTATAAGCCCATAACACTTAAAGTGGATTTGGAATTTACAAGTGACGATTTGCTATCTTATAGGAAACATCTAGAAATGTAAACTGTGTCACAAGGAAGCAAAACCCTGCTCCTCTACCAAGATAGCCACTTCCACACAGAATGGAACAAGGCATAGCTATTAGCTATTAACAAGCTATTAGCCATTTAGTATCAAATTAAAAATAAGCTGGTTTTCTACTTACTTTTCAGTACAGTGCAGAATGAAGAAAAAAATGCATGTTAACTGCAGACTTACCCTAATTGTATGCGTTCTTCCCCCAACTCTGTTTCGTGCTTCCAGTACCACAACATTAAGTCCTGATTCCACAAGCAACTTAGCAGCTGTAAGACCTGCAATGACAGCAGTAGCATCTTCAGTATACTTTGCTGACATTTCTATTATAACCCACCTTAGCATTGACGAAGACATGAAGGTAAATTTATTGGCTGATAGATGATTATTTTACCTGTATACTAATATATATTCTTGTACTAAATGTAGTAGATACTACTAAAATTTATTATAAAAGCCCGGTCATCAGTTTAGAGTTAGCCATGAATATTAGCTCACTCCGGCGAACACCGCAGTACCTGACTTGTGTAGCGCAAAAGTTGTTTTTCTATGTAGGTGCATCCGGCTTTTCTATGTAGGTGCACCAGACCATGTAGGGGTTTCCATTAGTATACGTGTGTTCGCAGGCTTGGGGGACTTTACATTCTTTGGGGGTATTTTTTATTTAACTTTATTTTTTTTAATGTTTTTTTTTAACCTCATTGCTATCACATAGGGAAGCTCACAAGCCCCCTACGTGATAGCACATTGGAGGTGACAGGTTCTATTTAAAGTTACATTAGCGGGTCTTTTAGACCCCTAATGTCACCTTTCCACTTCACTAGGGAATGACAGCTGTAGATAGCTGGCGTCAAAACTCCCTTGAGCGGCTGAGAGCAATAACCAGCCTGCTATTGGCTATTTTAAGTTGCAATAGCAGGCTGGCTATTGCACCCGCCCACTCCCTGCTGTTAATCAGCAGAGGAGGGAACTGAAGTTCTCCTTCAGGTTCTCCTTTGCCAATTGACAGCAAGCAGTGGGCGGGTGCAATAGTGAGCCTGCTATTGGCTGTTACAATTAAAAATAGCCAATAGCAGGCTGGATATTGCTTTCAGCCTCTGAAGGGAGTTTTGACGCTTTCTTTCTACCGCCGGCAGAAAAGGGGGCACAGGGGAGTAGCGGAGGCATGGGGGCAGCAACACAGGAACTGGGGCAGCAGCGGAATTACATGTGCAGCAGTGGAGGCAGGGGGGGGAGCAGCGGAGGAATGGGGGAACCAGCAGAGGAAAAGGGGCACCAGCGGGGTAATGCAGAGGCACAGCGGTCTCTACTCCCTGGTGGTGCCAGCTGCAGTGGTCTATGTCTCCGCTGCCTCTGCCGAAACAGGCGGGGAGAGCAGTGGGGATTGAAAAGTGCACAGACCGCTGCAGCCAGCACCAGCGGGGAGGAGAATGGAGGAGCAGAGTGGCTGCGGATTCAACTAATCGAACAATCAACTAAATCGATAATGCCCATTCTCATCATCGAATGTTGCAGCCCTACATAGGAGTGCACTTCCAGCGCCTCCTGCATCTGCCACAGCTGATGTTGACAGTGCTTGCACCACTAGGTGGCAGAATGCCTTAAAGTTTTACAAAAACAGTAAATAAATATTAAAACCAGCACTCAATGACCTCTGTAGGTGCAGCCGCTGTGAAATAATTTATACTTTAAAGTTTGCAGGTGAAATTTTACTCTCACTTTCTCTCAGTAGCCTAGCTCCCCATTGACAACAGTTTGTTGGCAATCTGCCAGCCTTCAAATTTCTAATATAATAACAGAGAAAGTGCACAGGAAGAGAAGAAAAAAGGCCTTGAACAACGTTTATGCTTCCATTGAGACTTTGAGGATTGCTCCACAGTGACTGTAACAACAAAGGTAATTCAGGGCTTATTTTAAAGCATATTTACTGATTGATAAGAATATGTAAATATTTTTCAATACAGTTTTAAGCATTTCTTTCAACTACCTAGACATTAAGATGTCCCTAAAGTTAGCGAACTTGCATTTCTAAATTGAAAACATTAATATCAAACACACAGATTTTCTAACTTCTGGGAGATCCACTGAAAAACCAGGCTCCAATCATTCCATTGTGAATTTAGAAAAAGAAACAATACTGTCAATGCAGGCAGTAACCCTATGTACTCAGTACAATATTTGCTTATCTATGAGTTTGCTAAGGTGTCCCTACATGATTAAATGTCATATGCTACTGATAAACAAAGTATAATGTTATACTGTTATATTCTAAAACTTCCCAAGTATATTCAGAACTGTTTGAAAAAAAAAAAAACCCTGTTCACTCCTAATCCCCATGCAATCTAACAGAGCTGGAGCTAGTTTGCAAAGATAAATTTGGGAGGAGGGAATTGCAATGTCCAGATATGCAAAGCTTTTACAGATCTATCCACGCAGACTTAAACAGGAACTTTATCAATATCTTTATAATAATAGCAACAAAGGCACCTTTAGAAATGTTCAGTAATGACAATCTACAAACATATACTTCTAGATAATTGCCGGCTTTTAATTTTTTCATACCTTATTTCTCTTTTCTTTCCCAGTCATCTGACAGTGGCCATTCTGAATAAGGACAGATTACTAGATATCACTTTATTTCCTAGAACTCTACCACATGTGACTAGGACATGTGAACATGCACATCATCTGAGGGGTGGAAAATGCATGCGCTATTTTTTGCAATCGCACCGCGGGAATTGCTGTGCCACGTGCTCTGTTGCAGACAATCGAACTGCAGGGCAGGAGGCATGGCTGCGGTGTGATTTTATTTTCTTTGTGGTGTCGGAAGCAGAGAAAAATGGGTAGGCATAAGGATATGAGTAAACAGTTAAATCTGCGCTTCTGGAGAGAGGTGGTAGTTGAAATGAAAAATTAATTAAATTAAGTTAATAAATTAAAAATATATGTGTGAATAAATAAACCCAAAGCTGCTCTGAAAAGGGATAAATCCTAGTATGATCGAAAGAAACAAAGCGCTAAAGGTAAAAATATGTGCAAAAAAGTGAACAATAGGTATTCTGGCGAGGTCAGTCTGGAACCTAATATATAAATGTATGAAACAGGACTAACTTCCTAAAAATATATATAAAACCACTCTAACTCTAACACAATAAACAATTAAAACCAATAAATTTCATTCCAATTAATTATATAAACGAAAAGTGTTTAAAAACATCAAAACAGTGTCCAATGAATAAAGAAATCCAGGTGAACGGTAGATTCCGTGTGCAAATATACAAATATGCAAAAATAGCAGTGTACTTGAAATTGATCCGAACTGTCCCTCTCGGGTGGCAGGTGAACGGTAGATTCCGTGTGTAAATATACAAATGTGCAAAAATAGCGGTGTACTTAGAATTGATCCGAACTGCCCCTCTTGGGTGGATACTCACCAAAGGGAGGTTGGTAGAAAACTCTTAGTGAGTGGTACCGTGATTGGGCTTTAGCACAGACGTGTTCTCTGCGAGTCCCGGCAGCTGAAACAGTTGATTTTATCCTCTAAGCCGTTGCCTATAACTCACGGATGAGGAGTCCGATCTTTTCAGATTAGTTAATAGCAAAAGTGCTTTGCCGTTTGTCCCGCAGAGTTTTTTAGAGATGAATAAAAGAAAAAGAAAGAACTTTCATTGCGCAATATATAAAGCCATACACTTTTATTCACAAAATTGGCTTACAAGGCAAAAAATATCGGCCAGCTAAAAACAGCACAGAGACAAGCGTGGAGCCTCGTGTCTGATAAATTAGCATCTACCCTCCTCGACGCGTTTCGTCATGTGACTTCCTCAGAAGGGGGGTGGATCACCCCCCATCTCTGTGCTGTTTTTAGCTGGCCGATATTTTTTGCCTTGTAAGCCAATTTTGTGAATAAAAGTGTATGGCTTTATATATTGCGCAATGAAAGTTCTTTCTTTTTCTTTTTTTTTTTTAAATAATATCTTTTTTTTTTTTTATCAATCTCTATCTCTTACATTGTAATTTTGTACATCCACATCCTTCATCACATCTTAATACAATACATATTTGTCCTATATACTTTTCTTCACTTCCCATTTTCCTGCACTTAAAAAACAGTCACTACAATCTTACCACCACAACCCCACCCAAAAAAAAACAACAACAAACACGCAAAATAAAAAAAAGGAGGGGGGGACGGAAAGGAGTAAGCGTGTTTATCATAATCTCCTAATCAAATTTTGCGAGTAGAAGGCTTGGATGTTTGGTTCTGAAATCTTAATCGATATCAAATACAAATAATCCTGTATCTCGGATGAGCTTGAAAAATCAATCGAAGTTCTCCACTTCTCCTCAAACAGATGATACCTATTATAATAACGTGCTGTAAGCTTATCCATGCGCAGTATGTTGTTTAATTCACTAACCCATTCCTGGGTCTGTGGAAAGTTTGATGTCCTCCAGTACCGGGTGATTATTGACCTTGCTACTTCCAATATGAGACATGCTAGCCTTCTTTTTGATCCCGTCACTGGACAGAATTGACATAGGTGCCAACTCAGGGGTCTCCAGCAGACTTAATCCCATCAGGTGACGCCCTACCTGCAAAATTAGTCTCCGGTACGGTCTAAATGACTGTCATGACCACCATATAAGTAGCATTGTCCTCTCTTCTGCTCCACATCTCCAGCACTTGGGGATTTATTTTATGTACTACTGTTGGGCATCTGTACCATCTAATTAATATTTATAGTTTCTTTCCTGTGTTTTAGCTGCCATACTTGATTTAAAAGTTAAGTGAAAAGCCTTGTTCCACTCCTCATTTCCTGCTACCAAGTGCCCCAGATCCCGTTCCCATTTCCAAATATAATAAGGAGGGAGCAGATACATGTGTTATAATAATATGTTATATACTTTGGACACCATATGTTTATTTCCCGCTTTATTCATACAAATATCCTCAAATCTCTGAGTACAATGCCCCGTGAACACAAGTGTTGATAGAAATGTTTGAGTTGTAAGTACTCCAGAAATCTACCCATGCTAGATGTACCTCGTGGGTGTAAATACAACAAAGGGTATACCCCTGAAGCATTAGCAGCCTGTATCATTGGGGAATGCTTCGCAGTCTCCCACTTCAGAAACCTCCTACTCTTCAAGACATGTGGGAAATCAGGATTACCCAGGATAGAGGTTAATGGACCTACATATGATGATATATTGTATTTTGTGACCATTGAGTCCTATATGTTCATTACTGATGTGATTAAAAGGGGACATAGTCCAACTATGGGGTCGCTTAGAAGGTGCTACCCATTGTATCGATGTCAAATGCACTGGAACCTCTGAAGAGATAGATTAACATTATTTAGACCACAGTTATTAATCAGGCTGATAACATCCAGATTGTTGGTGCACTGGGAATAACTAAGAATGGTATTGATACAGAACATCACAAATTGGCTGGTTAATTTTCTGGATTTTTCAGATATAGATACAGTCCTGTGTTGCATTGATGACTACATATGCTTCAATCCGTGTTTAAATCTGTTTAGTTACAGTGTTCCATTATCAAGTACCATATAACGTTGATGCTTACGGCGATGGATTGTGACATAGTAACATAGTGACAGGGTAAATATTGATAATATGTAAGCAAAGTTTATATACCATGTTTAATAAAAGCAATAGTAAGGTCATATTCCCCAGCTATATCAAAACAATGCTTTATACTATACTTATAATTACCATTAGCACTTGGCCAAGAGACTTTTTGTGATAGATTCAAAGTGACACTAAATTCAGGAGCTAAACCTTAAAAAAATGCATTCAAGTACCTTAACTATTAACAGAAATGTATGTTATTTGTGTATCACTCAGCTGTAGATCCTCAAATCGTCTCTGAATTCAAGTAATAAATCAAGGAGCGCCAGAGGTTGTCATATATAGTCTTTTAGACAGAGTTAATATATTGGCATCTATGCGGGAGGCAGCCCGAATGCAGTCAGGGAGACTGAAGACACTGTAAGACAAAACAAGAGAGGGGTGTCTTTTCCTAGTGCAGATCAGTTTTTATTTTTCAAGTAAAATGAGGATAGATAAGTGAATGTATACTCACAAGGATGGAAATACACAAGCATTAAGAACAGTGTGGAGACCGAACCGGATTAGTAGCAGTCTGTCAGATGCGTCTGTCAGGAAGCAGGAGATGCAGGCCAGTCATGAGCACCTGCTGCAGAGGGTTGCCACACAGGAGCAACGCATCGCAGAACGCACCGCGCTACCACCCTCGCCTCCCCCTACGCCGACGCGCACCCTGGAAGTGGTCTCTAGCGAGCCGTCAGTCAGCCTCGCTGAGCGGTTTACAGGCGATCGGAGGAAGTACCGCTCCTTCATCATTTCCTGCGAGCTGTTGTTTTCCCTGAAGCCTCGCACATATGCCACGGACTTCGTCAAGGTACGCACGGCGATTTCCTTGCTCTCAGGGCCTCCCCAGACCTGGGCGCACCAACTCCTACAGGCCGATGACCCAGTGCTGGCATCCTGGGAGTCCTTTGCCGCAGCTATGCAAAGACTTTATGATGACCCCCTGCGTTCTTCAACCGCCAGGGGTACCTTGCGCACCCTCCGCCAGGGCAGACGTCCGGTGGAGGACTACATCATGGAATTCCGTGAGGTAGCCCCGGATACGGGCTTGAACGAGGTGGCCTTGATCGACCAGTTCCGTATCGGCTTGTCCGAGCAGCTCAAGGATGAGCTCGCCCGCATCGGGGTGTCGGGCTCCTTGGGGGGCCTGATGGACTCAGTGACCCACCTGGATCGCCGCTTACGGGAGAGACGACAGGAGCGACAACAGACCCCCGCCTCCACCGGTGCGCCGGCCAGAGACCTTACTGCTTCTGGTTCCGGTATCTGTTCCTGCGGCGGCAGAGGGTAACTAGGAGGAGCCGATGCAGATCGGGGCTGTTCGGGGCCCCCTGTCCACGGGGGAGAGAACCAGGAGACGAACCCTGCATCTGTGCTTGTACTGCACAAAACCGGGCCATTTCCTGAAGGACTGTCCCATCAAACCCCCTACAGGTAGGCCGGAGGCTTTAACCTACTATAACAACTCATCTCATCTCACCATCCCTGTTTCCCTGCAGCTGGGCAAGAACGATATTGACCTCTCTGCCATCATTGATTCGGGCGCAAGCAGCTGTTTTATGGACAAGGATCTGGCCTCCCAACTAGGCATCCCGTTGCGCCCTAAGAAGAACCCATCCCAGCTGCATCTGGTGGATGGCAGCACCCTAAAGACAGGACCTATCGCCATGGAATCCCATCCCTTGCTCCTCCGCATCGGTATTCACCATTCCGAGAAGATCGTGTGGGACATTGTGCCTTCCCCCTTGTTTCCAGTCATTCTGGGCATCCCCTGGCTTAGGAGACACAACCCCACGATCAACTGGACCTCTGGCTCCATCACCTTCACGCCCCCCTCCGGTCCTCCTGTTCACGCGTCTCCTGAGCCGTCAGTCAGCCTCCCTGAGCGGTTTTCAGGCGATCGGAGGAAGTACCGCTCCTTCATCATTTCCTGCGAGCTGTTGTTTTCCCTGAAGCCTCGCACATATGCCACGGACTTCGTCAAGGTACGCACGGCGATTTCCTTGCTCTCAGGGCCTCCCCAGACCTGGGCGCACCAACTCCTACAGGCCGATGACCCAGTGCTGGCATCCTGGGAGTCCTTTGCCGCAGCTATGCAAAGACTTTATGATGACCCCCTGCGTTCTTCAACCGCCAGGGGTACCTTGCGCACCCTCCGCCAGGGCAGACGTCCGGTGGAGGACTACATCATGGAATTCCGTGAGGTAGCCCCGGATACGGGCTTGAACGAGGTGGCCTTGATCGACCAGTTCCGTATCGGCTTGTCCGAGCAGCTCAAGGATGAGCTCGCCCGCATCGGGGTGTCGGGCTCCTTGGGGGGCCTGATGGACTCAGTGACCCACCTGGATCGCCGCTTCCGGGAGAGACGACAGGAGCGACAACAGACCCCGCCTCCACCGGTGCGCCGGCCAGAGACCTTACTGCTTCCGGTTCCGGTATCTGTTCCTGCGGCGGCAGACGGTAACCAGGAGGAGCCGATGCAGATCGGGGCTGTTCGGGGCCCCCTGTCCACGGTGGAGAGAACCAGGAGACGAACCCTGCATCTGTGCTTGTACTGCGCAAAACCGGGCCATTTCCTGAAGGACTGTCCCATCAAACCCCCTACAGGTAGGCCGGAGGCACCCACGGTATGCATTAACCTACCTATGTATAACAACTCATCTCATCTCACCATCCCTGTTTCCCTGCAGCTGGGCAAGAACGATATTGACCTCTCTGCCATCATTGATTCGGGCGCAAGCAGCTGTTTTATGGACAAGGATCTGGCCTCCCAACTAGGCATCCCGTTGCGCCCTAAGAAGAACCCATCCCAGCTGCATCTGGTGGATGGCAGCACCCTAAAGACAGGACCTATCGCCATGGAATCCCATCCCTTGCTCCTCCGCATCGGTATTCACCATTCCGAGAAGATCGTGTGGGACATTGTGCCTTCCCCCTTGTTTCCAGTCATTCTAGGCATCCCCTGGCTTAGGAGACACAACCCCACGATCAACTGGACCTCTGGCTCCATTACCTTCACGCCCCCCTTCGGTCCTCCTGTTCACGCGTCTCCGGCTCCAAGCCCTTCTACGGTTCTGGGCACCGTTGAACACAGACTGCCTGACAAATATCGGGACTATGCCGACGTTTTTGAGAAAAAGGGAGCAGACGCCTTGCCGCCACACAGGCCCTATGATTGCCCCATTGACCTGCTCCCTGGAGCCCCACTGCCGTACGGGCGCCTGTACAATCTGTCCGAACCCGAGACCAGGGCCCTGAAGGACTACATAGAGGAGAGCCTAGCTAAGGGGTTCATCCGCCCCTCGACCTCTCCAGTCGGGGCCGGCATCTTCTTCGTGGGAAAAAAAGATGGGGGTCTCCGGCCCTGTGTCGATTACCGGGCCTTGAACGACATCACCAAGAAGAACCGGTACCCGCTCCCCCTCATTCCCGACTTGCTGGACAGAGTCAAGGATGCCCGTTTCTTCACCAAAATCGACCTCCGGGGGGCCTACAATCTCATTCGTGTCAAGGAGGGGGATGAGTGGAAGACAGCATTCCGCTCACGGTTTGGGCACTACGAGTACCTTGTCATGCCCTTCGGGCTCTGTAACGCCCCCGCCACATTTCAGTGCTTCGTCAATGACGTCTTCCGTGACCTGTTGGATACCCATGTTGTGGTATACCTGGACGATATCCTTGTCTTTTCCAGAACGCTGCCACAACACAAACGTCATGTCAAATCGGTGCTCCAGCGTCTGCGGACCCACAGGCTCTATGACAAGCTTGAAAAAAGCACCTTCGAAGTTTCGTCCATCGAGTTCCTGGGCTACATCCTATCCCCAGGCCGAGTGGAGATGGACCCCAGGAAGATCCAGGCCGTCCAGAATTGGCCTGTCCCCTGCAATAGGCGGATGGTGCAGCAGTTCATTGGCTTCGCCAATTTTTACCGCCGATTCATTCGGAACTTTTCAGCGATCTGCGCTCCCATCACTGCACTGACCAGGAGCAACACCCTGTTTGAATGGACCCCGGCGGTCCAACAGGCATTCCAGCACCTTAAGAGGCTGTTCACGCAGGCACCTATACTGGTACAACCAGACGCCTCTCGCCCGTTTTTTCTGGAGACCGACGCCTCCGAGGGGGCCATCGGGGCCGTTCTCTCCCAGGTCCAAGGGGAGAAGCAGCTTCTCCATCCCGTTGCCTTTTATTCCCGTAAACTCACCGGGGCCGAACGCAACTATGATGTCGGTGAGAGGGAGCTGCTCGCCATCAAGGACGCCCTGGAGGAATGGAGACATTTGCTGGAGGGAGCCGAAAACCCTGTGGTGGTGTACACCGACCATCGCAACCTGGAGTATCTTGTTCCCGGGGAGGGAGGCCTCCTGGTTGCCTCGGTGACCAGGGGGTGGTCCTACCTCCCCTGGCTATAAAAACCTGGCCTGAGCTCTGGCTTATTGCTGAGTTATTCCACCTTATGGTGAACACCTAGCCTCCCTGCTGATCCTCCTATTGCCTGTTGCCCCTGTGTATCCTTCCCGATTACCGACCCTTGGACTGTCTTCCGCCTTTGAACCTTCGCTGCCTGCCTCGACCTGGATTGGACATTGACTACCCCTCTTGGATTATCCCTAAACTTGTACCGCGTTTCTGGACTGTCAGCTGCTTATTGCCAGTGGGTTCCTCATCTCACTACTAGCTCCCTGGGACGTCTGACAGCGTCCTATGTGCAGATCGATGTGCAAGAGTGTTGACGCGTTTCCGGGGCACGCCCCCTTCATCAGGACAAGTCAGGAAAAATGTCCTGACGAAGGGGGCGTGCCCTGGAAACACGGCGACACTCTTGCACATCGATCTGCACATAGGACGCATCTGACAGACTGCTACTAATCCGGTTCGGTTTTCACACTGTTCTTAATGCTTGTATATTTCCATCCTTGTGAGTATCCATTCACTTATCTATCCTCATTTTACTTGAAAAATAAAAACTGATCTGCACTAGGAAAAGGCGCCCCTCTCTTGTTTTGTCTTACATCTCTGACTTCATTCTGACACTGTCTTTCCTTCTGGAGGGTGACTACTTTTGTTCCCCATGGACCCAGTGTGTGTTGTAAAGTAGTCACAGCTCCAAGCTCGCTCCTGTGATGGACTACAATCTCACGTTTAGTTCAATAATTTGTGGGAATGCACAGATACTAGTACTGATATCGGTGCTGATAATGGGCAGTTTGCCCCAATGCTAAGCGCTGATACCGGTGCTTAAAATTTTTAGACTGAAGCCAGCACTGAAAAAGCCTTCCTGTGAACAACAGCACTTGTTTACAGCACCGGAACACCGGTCAAAAACTCCTCATCCTCCATGCCACCTACTATCACTGAGCCAACCGGGACCCGGGTAAGAGACAACACAGAGCCACACAACGCACCTGAGGGCAGTATTAACCCTGCAACACAAAGCACAGAGGCGCCCGGCATTAACCCCACAAAGCAAAGCACAGGGACGCACAGCATTAACCCCACACAGCCAAGCACAGAGCCGCCCAGCATTAACCCCACTCAGCAAAGCACAGAGCCGCCCAGCATTAACCCCACACAGTCCAGCACAGAGCCGCCCAGCATTAACCCCACACAGCTCAGCACAGAGCCGCCCAGCATTAACCCCACTCAGCAAAGCACAGAGCTGCCCAGCATTAACCACACACAGCCCAACACCGTCCTAAATTAGTCTGTACTGTTTTAGAAAAACTGTCACATGACACTACAAAATAGGTATCAGTAATTGGTATCAGCGAGTACTTGAGGAAAAGTATCGGTACTCGTGCTCGGTCTACAAAAAATGGCATCAGTGCATCCCTACTGAATTGTATTGAGATTGTAGTCTATCATGTGAGCGAGTTTGGAGCGGTGGCTACTTTACTACAATCTCAATACAATTCAGTAGGGATGCACCAATACCATTTTTTCCAGACCGAGCACAAGTACCGATACTTTTCCTCAAATCGAACATATGGAAAAAAATAGGCCACCCTCCAGAAGGAAGGACAGTGTCAGCAGCTACTCAGCTTGTCAGGATCTACAGCCAAGTGATACACAAAAAAGATACATTTTTGTTAACAGTTAAGGTACATTAATGCATTTTTAAGATTTAAATCATGAGTTTAGTGTTAGTTATGTAATAATATCAAGGTATGGGAGTTGTACGGCTCACTATTATGTCTCACATTCAGGAGATGTTGGCTTTTACATTAAAAATGACTTTAAAAGGTAAAACATTAAAAAAAAATATGTCATGACTGAAAATAATCTATACTTTCTCTACACTGCTTTCTATACAGTATACATTAATTACCATACCCCAAGGCCCAGTATTTCACAAATATTGTATTACTTTTAACTTAAGGTTTCAGTTTAATTGTTTAACCAATATACCGGCAAAAACAAAACATAATGCTACAGTGTTTTTGTAGACCCTTGCTAAAAGCAAAATTAAAATTATAATGTGCAGAACTTTAATGCATGTTGGGCTCTCAAATCCTTAGGCATCCAAAACTAGAAGGTCACAAGATGTAAAACAACAATGTGACTTGTTTCGTGGGTCTTCATCTCCTATCAGTTAGAATAACAGCTAAACTTCAAAAGTGTTACTTGTGGTGAACAGTATTTATGTTACTATTTGTTTTTTGGTAGGCCTGGCCCGGGGGGCAATTGCCACCCTGCCCCCCGGCCCAGTCCGCCCCTGGGCCAGTCCATCTAGATGGAAAGCCGAATCACACTTAGCCTTTTCTCTCTGTCCCCCGAAGTTTCATTTCATCTACTTATTTCTAAGGATTTTAGAAAGGAAGGAATTTAGAAGTAATAAAAAAAAAACTCTGGAGCTTTAATATGCACAGCATATTAGTCACATTGAGGCAGACTTACCTACTAAGCCGATCCCCTCCAGCGCCATGATCCTCCCTCCCTGGCACACCATTTTTGGCTCCGTTCTCTCCCGGGTTTGGCATCTTTGGCCACTTGATTGTAATTCCTTGCATGCGCGGCTCAGTGCACAGAAAGAAAAAAAAAATGCTGAATGGTAGAAAGAAGCTTTTATGGCAATCTCTTCTGCCATAAAAAAAACTACCAATCGGCATTTTTAAAAGAAATGTTCCTTTACTTCCACTTCATAATGGATCCATCGATGTAATCCAGCGTCAATCACGATGAAGGACGCTCGCCGTCTCACTGAAATAAAAAAAGTCCCGCTGCACCACGGCCCGTCCGAACCCAACAAAGACTCGCTGCAAAATGACAGCTCCAGTCAGAATGTAAACAAATGGGCGGAGCAAGCTATGATGTCACAGGGCTGGTTCCGCCCATTTGACATTCTGAGCTGTCATAGAACACAGTAGCATGGGGGGGTGGGGGGGGGCCTCATGGTCTTTTTTTTTTTTCTTCTTCTGCGGACTGTAAACAAAACAAAAAAAAAAAAAAATTATTTTGCCTAATGTCACTTTGCTGCAATGAAAATTCATTCATAACAAATATTCGTACATACTACCGCTAACAAAAATTTGGGTTTCATCTGAATCCCGAAAGGAATTGACTTTCAGACCCGAATCCGTAAATAACAAAATAACGAAAAATCTGTATGAAAACGAAACAAATTTTTTGCCGATGCACATGTTCACTGTGGAGCTCAGTTCCATTCTGATTTCAGTTCTGCCCCAGCTGCAGCAATTTCATTTCAACTCCAGAGTTTATCCAAAAACAAAGGCTAGCTCCACTTTATCCCCAGGCCATAGAGTCAGCTCTATAGCTGGTACTTTACCAAGGCTAGTCGGCTATGTGGGTATTTTCAACCAATATGAGCCAGAGTTGGAGGGTTATAACTACAGTTCCCCTCACTGCCCATAAGCATTAACACGCAAACCTGGATAACACGAGTGCACGTCTAAATGACAGTCTAAATCTAAAAAAAGACGCCTGGTTCCCTCCAAAATTAAGGTCTGGTATGTATTTTAAGTGGGGACTCTGGGTAACAAAAAACAAAAAAAACCCATCAAAGTCTCCTCTTCACATCAGATGCTCCCCCCATTAATATAAGAAGCCCCTCCCCCCTTAACATAAAAGTTACCATCCTGCTTCACTTCAGGAACCCTCCATCTCATCAGAATCCCCCATTTCACATCAGAAGCCTCCCTGTTCCCATTAGACACCTTCCTTAACAACAAGAATCCCCCCTTCACTTTAGAGTTCCTCCATTACACATAAGAAGCCCCCATTCACACTAGAGTTCCCCCATTTTACATAAGAAGCCCCCTTTCACATCACAGTGGCCTTTTACATCAGAAACCCCCCTTGCATGCAAAGCTTGCCCCTCCCATATACATCAGTGTCCCCCATTAGTGAAAATTTTAAGGCACTCATGACATACCATAAGGCACCCCAGGGTGTCATGGCACCCTAGTGGAGAAACGGCTGCTCTAATTTCTACATCCAGCTGTACATGTATATGTACCTACAGATTAATATTTAATAACAAAGAAAAAAAAAATCAGTTCTTTGTCATGTAAAAACTTTCAAACTATTATCCAGTAATTTAGGATCATTGTGGCTTTGATTCTATCTCTTACTGACAATCAGCTCATGGAAGAATTTGTGATTTTGCAACTGAAACTGGAATGTCTGAACACAAAAAGAATTGCTAATTGGTCACATGATGGTCAGTACATTTAAGACAAGGGCTCTTCAGTCTAAAAATGGGCTGAGCTCAAAAGAAGGGCAAAATACAGAGAGAACAACTCAAGACTACTAATAACCATTACTGTGAAATCAGGGATCACAAACACACTTCAAGAAACTGAGTGCCAGAGCTACTTATCAAAAAAACAAGTAAACAAACATTACATAAATCCTCCCAACTGGAAATCTTGTATGGAGAAGTTGTGTATATATATATTAAAGCACACAATAACAGGCTTATCTTGTAAGGTAGTACAAAGTGCTATGAGTAAGTGCACAGTCCAGTAATCCATGGCCATCACCTGCATTTCAGCTTTCCATATTGAAATCGTATATAAACCCAAAAACAAAAATATATTTTATTGCCGCTCACTATCCCTTAGATGTGGCGGCTGCATTTGTTTTCAGGCTTCTATTCATTTATTTTCACTAGTGATTCTGTGAATAACACTTTCTGTCCCATTGTGGCTACACTCTATGCTTGTTTATTTGCATCGTTTGTGAAATAATATAAATACATTTATTTTTTTTTAAATAGAAAAATTATTCTGCACACGTCGAGGCGCTCTGTACTTTCTTTTTTTTTTTTTTGAAAACAGTTTTTATTTTTAGTAAAGAAAAGTAAAGCAGTACAGCAGTGTCACGTTGTAAAACAGCAGTACGATACATCGTTACAGGGATGTGTAAACAGAAACATAAACATAGGCTTAGGGGCGGACATTGCAAGTCACATATTTAAGTTATCATTAACGGTGTCCACAATGCTTGTCCCTTGGTTCATAAGAAACCAGAGAGGGTTATGAAGGTATCGTACAGTTCAAAATACAGAGTATAATGCCTGGTAAGTTATCTAACATACATAAACAAACACAGTACGTATAATGACTTCAATAAACGAATAAACGAGTAAACGAATTAGCCGCTCCATTATGTGTTGACCCCAAAAAGGGGCTTTGGGTAGAGGATGATAACAGATCCTGGTTACATCAGTGTTGGACCCACCTAAGGTTTAGTATGGGTGCCGTGAGAGGGTTCCGTGAGGGGGTTGGGTGAAGGGTGGAAGAGGCAAGGTGGATGTGCCGTTGGGTCGATTTGGTGTGCGAGGAGGAAGCATTCGCGTTCTCTTCCAGAAGCACGTTGCGTTGTTTGGCGTCTGAAATTCTTTGGGCCTGATTCAAAAGCTCCTGTCGTAGGGTTTGGATGCCCTTGGTAACCGCTTTGTGCACCACGTCCTGAATGGTGGGCTTCAGTAATTTCGCCACTTCAGCCGCTATGAGGCTATGGTCAGATCGCGTTGGCAAGTCTTCATCCGAAGAGGCACTAATGTCCGGCTTGCCATTAAGGTCGGCCATCTTGGAAGGTAACGGCCGTTTTCCGCGATTAGGGGTGGCTTTGCCGCGAGGTGTACAGCGGCGTTTCAACAGGAATCTTTCCATATGGAAGGGGAGAGAGTGTCTTGGAGTCGTTGCAGGGTTATTCGGCTTACTGGAGTAGGATTTTATATCTGTTGTAGCCCTGGCCGCGCGGGAGCTCTTCTCGTCTGCTACCACTACATCAGGCGCCGGAACCGGAAGTCTCGCTCTGTACTTTCATTGTAGATATCAAGTCAAGGTTCCCTAATCCCTAATGGCTTAGGAGAAATACTCTCTTTGTACAAAGCCACTGCCCTTTGCTATACCTTACAGTTAAAAAAAACCCATATCTCCTTACTCAACAGTTTCAGTACCTCAACCACAGATTATACAACCTGTGGCTACTGACCTCAAGGGTATGCGAGGGGAAATATTAAGTGTATGCATAGCCAAAACATTTTCTTTTTTTAGTTTTAAGCAGAATTAAAAGGATTCGCCCCCTCTCGATTCCTCCTGGTGGCCATTGTCACTGAGACTGAATGTGATGGGAAATCCAACATTTTACAGTTGTTACTAGAACAGGGGCAAAATCTTATAATAGGTACACCTGTTCTTGTGACAACTGTGAAAAAATGCTCGATTAGTCTTAATGGGACAAAAAAGTGCCAATGCATCAGTGACAGCAGGGGGGAAAAAATCCTGCTGCATCAGTGGTGTCATTCTGAAGAGGACTGCCTTGACATCCATGTCAGTGGGATGAAGGATGGGAAGGGATCCGGGAGACTCTGAGGGGTTCATTGAACTAGGGGGCCCTGTGTAGCTCCGTAGGGAAGTAGGGGGACTAAAGAGATATGAGGGAGCTAGGGTTTCGTAAGAGGTTTTTGGAAGCTCTAAGACTGTGTCCCTCCCTACACTCTCTGTGTCCTCACAATTCAGACTTCCTGCCCATCTCTAGTTATGTGATATGTCACATGACAGGTGGAGACAAGAAGGGAAGGGATCTGGGAGGCTCTAGTGATGCATTGAACTAAATGACCCTTTGTGGCTCTAAGGCCATGGTTCTCAACTGGTGGGTCATGACCCAAAAGTGGGTGCGACCCCATGTTCAGTGGGTCGCGGCATGCATTCCACTGCACTAGGCGAGAGGCTCCTCGGCCTCCCCCATAGTGCAGCACTGTCAGTTGCCGTGCCGAACAGCCATTCATAATATGCTGCCCAGCACCGAGTGTCATCTTGAGGTGGGGTGGGGCTATGGCTACGAGGGAGCTCCATCCATACGTGCATTGCATACTGCTCCCTCACGTGTCCTGTAGAGGTGCCTGGAACGGAGTGACATCATATTCTGGCTCCCGGCACATCTACAGGGCGCACAAGGGAGCTGTGCAAGCAATGTACGTATGGGTGGAGCTCCATCACGGCACAGCAGCCGAGTGTGTGAGATTGTGTGTGGAGGTGCGCTGCATTGCAATTAATTTAAATGGCACCCTAAACACACCTGCCCACAGTTTGATCGATAGCACCGGAACATGTGGTACTGCTGTGCGTTCCAGTGTGGTGCGACTTAATGACCAAGGACAAATGTGGGTCCTGAGGTTATACAGGTTGACAACCACTGCTCTAAGGAAAGAAGGGGGACTAAAGGGCTATGAGGAAGACGAGAGCTTTGGAAGTGGGAAGTATGGAAAGGAAAAAAAAATAGTGTTTGAGAAGCATTGTGACAAGAAGTTCTGGGAAGCAGAGATGAAAGAGTTGGAGCTGTTCAGAAACATGATGAAGGTTAAGTGCTTGGGTAATGTATATTTGTTTAACCAGTTGACATCCGCGGTGTTAAACCCCCTTCCCATCCAGGCCATTTTTCAGTATTCAGTGCTGCGGTACTTTGACTGACATTTATTCCGTCATGCAACGCTGTACTGAAATTTTATTTTATTTTTTACTATATTAAAAGGAAAAATTACCGAAATGTTACAAAAAAAAATGTTTCCCCTATATTAAATGATAAAACATTTATTATTACCCAATTTTTTGGTAAAATATAAAAGACGGGGTCACGTCGGGTAAAAAGACACCAAACATGTCAAGCCTTAAAATTGCGTGCACGAAACCTCAAAAAAACGATAATACCCAAAATTGGCCACAGGCGACGCTTTAAAAGCTTTTACCGCTCATCAGTTTAGTGTTATCAGTGATTGATGGCCCTAAAATTATTGCTCTCACTGCGACGTTCGAGGCGATATGTAACGTGTGTAGCGCAATAGTCGTTTTTGCGCGCTGGTGCACCGGACGCATATTTACGTTTATATGTGCGTAAACGTGGGGGTAGGGGAGTTAAACATTTTGGGGGTTTTTTCTAAACTTTTTTTATATGTGACTTTTATTTATATTTTTTTTTTGCACTTATTGTTATTGCTATTATATAGGGGGATAACAATCCCCCTATATAATAGCAAAGCATACTGACAGGTTCTCTTTATTGAGACATTAGGCGTCTTTAGGACCCCTAATGTCACCTGTGGACCCCAAAAGAAGCTGATGAAGCAGACATCTGCTTCATCAGCTTCTTTTCTCTGGCTATAGCAGCCAGATGACTGACAGGTGAATGCGAAAGTGATGTAATACACATCACTTCTGCATTCACAGCCCGGAGGGAG
>NW_017308355.1:33437-40790 GCF_000935625.1 Nanorana parkeri | reverse complement strand
GACGAAAAAACAAGCACATATAGACGATCGGCATGCTATAGAGCCGCCGATTGTCTATATGTGAAACACCCGGCAACGGGTGTTTGCATTGCACGGGTCTTTTCTGCCCGTGCGCGCCCGCAGAAAAAAAATGCAACGGCAACCCACCAATGCAGCAGTGCCGTCCGTCCGTTTTTTTACAACGGGCGGACGACAACTGGTTAATCTGGATTTAGCATTGAGAAAAAGTTTGAGAGTTTAATACAACTTTAATCAGCAGAATTTAAGCCATAAATAAAAAGTATTAGCTTAAAAGGTATTCACCATTTTACTCCCGATACTGGATATCATGTTTCCAATAGGTATGTCCTGATACCACTTTTTTTAAGACCAAGTACTTTCCCTCTGGTACTTGTCGATACCAATTACGGATACTTTTTCTTAAAGGGACATTTTTTTCTAACACAATACAGACTGATGATTTTAGGGCAGTTTCTCACCAGGGCTAAATACAGATCTCATCAGATCTGAATATGTCGCCAGAGCTAAATACAGATCTCACCAGGCTGCATGTTGATCTCACCAGGCTGCATGTTGATCTCACCAGGATGCATGCTGATCTCACCAGGGCGGCATGTGCATCTCTCCAGGGCTCTGTGGGCAGTGGCTATGCTGATCGGGCGAGTGCCAGCCTGAAATGGTGGGTTGAGAGTTGAACTGGCAGCTGCCAGTGTTCTATTAAATCCTCTAACTAATCAAGAACTACTACTGGTGACATCACGTCTGGCAAGCGGTGTGGGGCTGTCCATGGCTGTGCCTGCACTGGAAAGGCGGAGATTATATAGAACCGGACAGGCACTGCCAAGGACAGCTACTGATGAATATAAAAAAAATTCTGCGCTATGGAAGCTGTCTCAAAGTGATAAATATAAAAGATGAAAAGCTGCCGTGCTAATAAAATAAATAGATTAGATCAAACAGATGCACTGCGCTAGACAATAATCATAATATGTGAATAGTATAGTGCTAACTATCAAATAGATCACATATAACCAATATAATTAATAAATACTCATAAATAGTAAAACGTGTCTCTCATTGTAATATCTCCAGGAGAGATTAGGTGCAAATTGGTAATGAAAAGTCCACCATAAATTGATGCAAAAAAAAAGGTGAAAAAAGATTCCCAGAAACAATCGTTTTTTTCAAAAAATATTCCAATCCGTCATGAACACGCCAGTCGAATAATCACACAATTAAAATCCTTCCAACTTAGCGAGTCCCAACCTGAAGCTTTCTTTTGAAAGAGCACAGAGTGGAGGAGGAAGTTCCTATTGCGAGTGGAGGAGCAAACATTCACTGTGATTGCGATCCGGGATTGTTATGCCTCTTTGAATATGGAAGTCTGGTGAGTGCGGTGTGTTTTAGTCACCGAGAGTTTGCACACTACAGCTATAAGAAGGACTTATCACTTTGTCACTTTTTTCACATCAATTTATGGTGGACTTTTCATTACCAATTTGCACCTAATCTCTCCTGGAGATATTACAATGAGAGACACGTTTTACTATTTATGAGTATTTATTAATTATATTGGTTATATGTGATCTATACTATTAACGTATTATGATTATTGTATAGCGCAGTGCATCTGTTTGATCTAATCAAGGACAGCTACTGCCAGGTCCCCAGCAGGCTGCCTGAGGTTTCCACAAGTGTGGGAACTCAGGCAGCCGCTGTGGTTTAAAAATCTAAACTGCTAGTATCGGCCTTAAGAATTGGGGCATTTTTAGGAGTACACGTACAACTAGTAAAAAGGGATGTTTAATGTCTTCCCGACGGTATAATGCAGTTCCTCTGTTCCACTGAGCAAAGCGCTATGAGAGTGGATATCAGACACAGACAACAGGAGAAAATGAAACAGGAACTTTGCATCAGCTAACGTATATGGTAAAGGGATGTGAAAATATGGTTGAACGTGGAGTTTTATTTTTTTAGAACTTGCGAAATATAATAGTCACATGAAAAAGACTTTCTTCAGTGGTGCTAAATGCGTTAATTCTTTTAATCACATCATCCCTGGATACCTACTCTCCTAGAAGACACATATGCATTGAGCTGAACAGTTTTCACACTGCTATGGATTTTCACCATTTTATTTAGTTAAAAAAATATGTCTTGTTTTTTTTTTTTTTAATCCCCTTACCTTGTTGTTGGGTTATGCTGAAGTGACATACTCACATATCCACCATATTCAACATTGTCCTTTTGCAATATTCCATCCATCGCCACACACCAGGTCCCAGGCCGCCATCATCTTTACCTACGCCCCCAGTGATGCGCCATGGGACATGTGGGTCATCATCATCAGGAGGCTGGCTGAAAGAACTAAAAAGAGATATCCAGCCTCTAATGACACCCATGTGCCATGGCACATCATTAGGGGGCCAGCTGCAAGAACCAGAAAAAAGACAGTCGGCCCCCTAATGATGCACAGCGGCATATGCCTGTGGAGCAGCCTTAGGTCTCCTGCAATGCATGACATAAGTATTCCAGGAGAACTCGGATACATGTAATGTAACTCTTGCCTAGGCGGGAGTCCTGGAAATGCCAGCAGGGGGAAGGAGGACAATAGAATACAGAGGGTGGGGAGGGAGACGGTCGACTTTAACTAAACTACTGCTTTTATACTAATATATATCTATATATAGATATATCTATATATAGATATATACCGTATTTTTCGCTCCATAAGACGCACTTTTTTCCCCCCAAAAGGAGGGGGAAAATGTGCTTGCGTCTTATGGAGCGAATCCCGACGCCCGAGACATGCAGTTTCGGGCGCCAGGCGAGTAGTAGGAGCCACTGCTTGTTTAATACGAGTGATCTAATGAGATCACTCGTATTAAAAACGAGCAGCGGCGGCAGCGATCGTGATCAGTAGCAGGTGGCACTGCTCGTTTAATACGAGTGATCTAATGAGATCACTCGTATTAAAACCGAGCAGCGAGATGATCGAGATCACCATAGAGCAGACGAAGAACGGACTTTCTTCGTCTGCTCTGTGTGATCACTGAGACTGTGGCGCTGTAATCACAGCGCCACCTGTCTCAGCGGTCACTAACTGCAGCTTCTGTCACAGCTTCTGTCATAGAAGCTGTGACAGAAGCTACGGTCTGTCGAGTGCTCCATAAGGCGCGCCGGACCTCCCTGCGTCCTATGGTCCGGTGCGTCTTATGGACCGCAAAATACGGTATATTGTAGCAGGTCATCATGTAGAGAGCAAGGAGAGGTCCTGTCCGGGGTTTATGTGTCACCCAGATTCCTCTCTTACACCTTCCGGAACCTATAGCAAGCCCCAAGTTTTACGCTTTGCCTCAGTGGCAATTTAGTGCAGGTGAGGCAAACAGACAGATCACTGGAGCCTGGGGAGAAGACAGTCTCTATCTGCTGGAGCACAAGGTTGGTCAGTGTGTTTTGCTGAAGCCTGGCAAATAGGTTTGTACAGGTTGGTAGTCAGGACTATCGTATGTTTAGTTAGTGCCGGGACACGGCTAGGATTTTGTTTTTGAAGTATTTACTTTATTTGAGCACTGTAGATAGCCTGTGTGTTGCACCAATAAATGTAACACTGTTTGAAGACAAGTCACGGGTCTGGTCTCTAAACCTTGCAAGATTGCTTACCCCAGGGAGCAATTGCACCCGCTACCTATTCCCCGGCTCACAATATATATACACACACACTATATTGCCAAACGTATTGGGACACCCCTCCAAATCATTAGATTCAGATGTTCCAATCACCTCCATGGCCACAGATGTATACAATCAAGCACCTAGGCATGCAGACTGCTTCTACGACCATCTGTTAAAAGGTGCACATGCACCTGCCAATTATCGTACGATAATCGCGGGTGATCCCGCGATCGTACGATAATCGGCAGGTGTATGGGCAGCGTGCGACCGCTTCTACTGTAAGGTCGCACGACTTTCGTCTTCCGAGCACGCTGGAAAACCTGCCAAAAATCATATGATTTTCGGCGGGTTGGTGGCGTGCTCGGAAGACGAATGCCGCACGGGCCGGTGTGCGCAAGCGCAAGCGCACACTGCCCACTCAGCACGGCAATCATCGCAAGCCCTCCCCTTAGCGATGATCGCAAGTACGACCTGCCTGTCCAAGATGGGCAGATCGTACGAAATTTTTATCACCTTACATCCATTGCACAACGAAAGTCGTGCAATGGTTGTAAGGTGTATGGCCAGCTAAAGAATGGGCAGCTCAGTGAATTCAAGCGTGGTACCGTGATAGGTTGCCACCTGTGCAATAAGTCCATCCATGAAATTGCCTTGCTACTAAATATTCCACGGTCAACTGTTAGTGGTATTATAGCAAACTGGAAGCAACTGGGAACAATAGCAACTCAGCCACGAAGTGGTAAGCCACGTAAAATGACAGAGCGGGTCTTCAGGTGGGCACAACAACAGTGCGTAGAGAGCTGTGGGGGGCTGTGCCTTGCGGTTTAACACACAAGGCACTGTTTCCTTTTTTTTCACTTTACTGAAATGTCACAAAATTAACTTTCATTAATTTTTACCCATTGCAGCTGAGCTGAGGTGCGTGGACCAAGGGTGACTTCAAGTGAGCTGCAGTGTACTGCGGAAAAATGCAACATGTCAGAATTTTACCCACTGCACTGGCAAATGATCAGGAAACTTAACGCTGTCATATGTAGGCTGCTTAGGTAGATTCCAGCAGAAGCCTAATTATGACCATCTCTGCTGAAGCATTTAACTTAAAGCGGACCTTGCACTATTTGTATGATACACTGTCCATGTATGCATGTAAACAGCAGCACAAACGTTACTATGTGTACAGCATAAAATACGGTCCATTTATGAACCGTGAACACGGGGGGGAGAAAAGGGGAATATGCTATCTAACTTTATTCATTGCAGATGTTTTCTTTTTCTACATTGCGCCAGCATTTCAGCAAGGTGGAGTGTGCACAGAAGGGGGGAAAACTTTTTGGGTGCAAGGTCCACTTTAAGACACAATTCTACTATTTTCCAGAATTGAGAAAAGGGGTCATTCTTGTTTCCCCAACAAAATGGTAGACCATGCCTAAATTCTTGCTCAGACTAGTAGATGTGTTATAAAGCGGGCAGCACATTGGAATAGTGATAAGTAATTCTGCCTTGCAGTGGCTTATTGGTTAAAATCCTGGCCAGGGCACTATCTGCATGGAGTTTGCACTTTCTAACTGTGCTTACTTGGATGTCCTCTGACACATCAAAGACATGCTGGTAGGTTATTTGTCTTCTGCCCAACTTGGCTCTAATATGTCTGTGTACTGTGTGTATTTTAAGTAAAGCTCTGCGTACATGGTTGCCGCTATGTAAATACCTGTAATAAATAAATAAATACATAAATAAAACTGTGCACAGAGTCAATCAATTAAGTTTATACGAACATTAAAATGAGGCAGGCTGCTGATACGTGCACTGTGCTGCAGTCCTATGATCTCAAGAAATCTGTATTGAACAAATGCTGAACTTGCAAGCTAGACATTTCTACGCGGTGAAGAGGACATCTTCCCCATTGTGACTTATTGTGGTTGCGTATTTCCTCAAAAAAAATCAAAATGTAACAGAAAATGAGAACTTACAATTCAAGTGCAATCACTAATGGGATTCATAGTTTCACCACAGCTGGAGGGTCATAGTTTGCTTACCCCTGCTATATAGTACCCCCCAAAGTAACAGCTGTGAGTCTGCAGAGGCAGCTGACATCACATCCAAGATTGTAGCACCCCTCTCAGGGTGGATCACAGGTGAGACATCCAAGCAAACATGGCCGCCAGGAGGAGCAGGGGCGCTCCGTGTGGATTTAGCCTGGAAAAGGGGCCCTTGTAGTTAATTAGAACCGGTATTGCTCCGTTCTTTGTGGGTCATGTCAATTTTATCCTGGGGGCCATTGTTAATGGGACAGTCTTAACGCATGTGTCCAATCCAGAGTAGAGGGTGACCCCTGAGTGCTGTACCACCAATATAATCTCTGTCATGTCCGGACTGTTGAGCAGCACGACGGGGATCTGTGCCATTTTGACCTCCAGGAGCCTTGGAAGAGCCAAACTTCACTGGGCCCTCCTGGTCCTCTCCTTGCGGATCGCTCTGCTCTCGGCTGCCTGTTTTGTGGGTCTTGTTTTATCCATTTTGCTCACAATTGCCAATGAGGGCAAGAACCTCATATCTGGATGTAACGCCACAGTCCTTCTGGCAAACACCCACTCCGTCATCCTGTGTAATGAATGCCCCTTCGACACTACACAGATGACACAACTCTGGCTCTCTGGTTCCCCCCCATGTTTCTGTCTGCAGAGGAGGCTGCAACGCCTACCCGCTGCTGTGCGGTGACATTCATATTGAGGGGTATGTGGGGAGACCTACCTAAGAAAAAAGCTGCAGGAAGAGGAGACCGAGAAACAGTGGCTGGAGGATGTTATGAGACCCAAAGCAAACCTGCTGATTGAGGCACAGGCCTGAGGATTAAACTGAGATGTTGAATAATTAGGGCTGAGCGGACATATTTATGTGAGATTTATAGTTGGGCCTAGAGAGCCAGGATATGGAAACGTGAACGGTCACATTGCTTCTCTACAAAATGGCCTTCCAACCGAAACACTACCATTACCTGTGACCTGGAGGAGCTGCTGTTTTCGGGGGGGTTTGTTGTATTTTTTTTTTGTTTGTTTCTTCTGTGAAGTTTTTTTTTTTTTTTTTTTAAATATATTTTATTTTGTATAAACCATAGCTTCGGGGGGAAAAAATGGCATCACCCAGCAGTAGTCTTATGGCTTTTTCAAGTTTACACAAGGGAGACAAGTTATTAAAATACATTAGCTGCACATTTAATGTTATGAGAAGTTTTTTGTTGAAATAAATGGTCTATTTATGGGGTCTCTTTAACAGATCAAAAGGAGCAAATAAGAGTTATTCATTGTCAGGGGTTCCATACACTTCAAGGTAAACTTTACATTTTTAACCCCTTTTATACTCCCTGAGTGTATTGTTTTATTTACTTCCTATAAATTGGTCTTTAGTAATGTACAGTTTATGATTGGTCTTAGATTATGCCCATAGATTACAATATGCAGGAGTCTGAAGTTTCACATTTTATATCCACCTGTGGCCTTGAACTCGTTGTGACTGTGCAGAGCTTATCGTGTAAAAAAATTAAGCTATCCAACTGTATCTAATTAAAGTTCAATATCCAAGGCCAAAATATAGTGTGACTAAAATTATATCTGAAAATCTGAAACTCAGAGCTAAAGAATAACAACAGCAAATGTCTGCACATTCTTTTGATTCCCCCCC
>NW_017308355.1:9780-33362 GCF_000935625.1 Nanorana parkeri | reverse complement strand
CCCCCCCCCCCCCCAAAAAAAAAATTGAAGGAGCAGGATGGAACATTTTTCTCCAAGGAACGGAATACTAAAGCTACATTCACACCCCTAAACTCAGAACGCTGTCACACCACATGTAATTGTATGTGATGTATTTACCTGCGGTTAGGAATCAATCACTCTCCCTTGATGCGTGACCAATGTGCAAGGGTTCTGCCCCTTTCAAATGCGGCCACTGTCACCTGATCAATAACTTAAAAGGGTGACAGCTGCCGCTTATACCACGTCACACTGGGCTGCACTGAACAAGAAAAAAAAAGGTACTGCATGCAATACTTTTTTCAGCACACACCACCGCAACAAGCTGAATGAACTGAGCCCACCTGAAACAAGGCGAATTACCTTGTCTTGCATTGTGGCTGCGCTAGCAAAAAACGCCCAGCAAAGCCCTAACACATTGGGTGGGAACGGGCTCTTACAGTGACACTAAACTCAGGAGTTAAATCTTAAAAATGCATTCAAGTACCTTTAAAAGGAGAATTATGAGGCGAGTGATTTTCACTCAGCTTTATAATCTGAGCCGACCTGTGACAATGAAACTGTCACAGGTCGGCTCAGTAGATGGGGAAGTGAGCGAACACATACCGTCGCTCGCTCACTTCTCGATCTATCCCTGCAGAGAGACGTGACTGTCACCCACATCTCCCTGCAGGGATTCCCCCCCTCCCCTGTCCGATTCTCCAGCGCTGACTGGCGAAACGGACGGGGGGGGGGGTGGGCACAGCTGTCTCTGCCTCTGGATAGGCAGGGCCAGCTGTCAATCCCGCAGCTGGGTGGATCCAGACAGTATTGTCAGGATCCGTCACGGCTGCGGCGTCTCAGTATACCGCGAGCTGCAGCTCGCGGTATACTGAGCTTTGGGTGACGGGAGAATGCTAGTTTGTGTTCTCCCGTGACCCTTAGGAGAACTATGGGGAAAAGCCCTGACCCCATAGTTCTCCTTTAACTATTAATAAAAATGTATCTTATTTGTGTATCACTCAGCTGTAGATCCTCAAATCATCTCTGTATTGGTGCTGACACTGTCTTTCCTTCTGGGGGGTGGCTACTTTTGTTCCCCATGGTCCCTGTGTGTTGTAAAGTAGCCCCTGCTCCAAGCTCACTCCCCCCCACCGGCTCAAGTGCTTCACTTCTCCTCGGATCCCCACCGCATACAGATGAGGGAGAGCAGCTGGCATCCAGAGGAAAAGCTGCCGGCTGTGCTCTGTGCGTGGCTGAGCGGCGGAGGATCGGTACATATCAACGATATGTACTGATCCTCTGTGCAGAGCTGTGCCGCCCACTTTTCCCTGATGCGCCCCCCGGCACCTGCGCCCGAGGCGAGAGCCTCAGTCGCCTCGCCCTCGCTAAGGCCCTAGATTCAGGGATCTTAAAACTGCTGCAATAGAAGAGGAGAGAGGCTCCAGGGACAGGTCTAACAGCCAGCAGGCTCCGACAATCGGGTGGGTGTAACTTTTTATTTTTAACACCTACACAAAAACGGGGGTAGCCGCACTGCCAGGGTTAAGAACATTTTTGATTAGAGTTCTGCTTTAAGGGTTAAGTCTTCTTTTGGATTCTTACTGCTGTCTATGTCGTTGTTAGGAGGGGCAAGGACAATAACAAAAGTGTATAAAAAAATCATTCCCCACAATGACCCTACAGAAAGAAAGCGGTTTTGCATGGTGTCCTACTTTAAAAAGCAATTCAGAGCCAAGACAGAAGAAAGCTGCAATACATAAACAATAGCCCATAATCCTAAAATAAACCTAGAATCTAAAAAGCAAACAAAGCAAAGTCCTATGGAAGATATTGAAGACAAATACAAATCTGGATGCTCAGCACTTCTTGGTCAGAAGTTGTGTAGATCTTTCAGGTACATTTTAGGGTGGGGTAGCCAAACTTCAGGTCTCCTGCTGTGCTGAAACTACAAATCCCATCATGCCTGTGCCCTTGGAAGTCATGCCTGTGGCTGTCAGTCTTGCAACACCTTATGGGACTTGTCGTTCCACAACAGCTGGAGGCTCAAAGTTTGGCTACCCCTGTCTTAGGGCATTATGGTCTTCAGAGCTCCTCCCCCCCATCTGTCCAGTTTTTGCTATGGCTTCAAAGCAGGAGCATAACCACATATCATGCCCCTGCCCCTGGGAGTCGTGCCTGTAGCTGTCACAGTCTTGCAACACCTTATGAAGCTTGTAGTTCCACAACAGCTGGAGGGTCAAAGTTTGGCTACCCCTGTTAGGTCATTATTGCCTTCGGGGCTCTTTCCTCCCCAGTCTGTCCAGTCCTTGAGTTGGCTTCTAAGCAGCAGCATAACCACATTAATTGGCCTCATAGCAAAATTTTGATGGGGTCCCTGTGACCTTCTGACTGTCACTGATCTTTACATTCATTTTCTAGCTAAGCACGCAGTCTTCTGTAGCTCCCTAGTCTGTTCCAGTTCTCAGGGCCTCAGTGTAAATTCTAACCCAGGGGTAGGCACCCTTAGCACTCCAGCTGTCATGAAACTACAAATTCCATCATGCCTGAAAACCGATCATAAAATCTCTTCTACTGAAGTTTAATACTGCAATCAGTATCGCTTCGTTTTTTTCCCCCTTTAAATATCCTTCACACAGTACACATCATGGCAGCAGCTTTGTCAAACTTGCAGTTGGAAATCGTGCATAGTGCGTCGAAGATAAGTGGTAGGGCCAGTGAGAACTGCATGTGCCACTGTCAATCACAGATGGGTTGGATGGCACAGAGGGAGCTGATAACAGTGCAAAAAATAATATCTCGGTATACTTTACATGTCAGCATGCTGTATGTAAGCAATTAGGCTTGCAGCCCCAGCCCAGACAGAAGAGGGTGACAACATGGTGCCTGCAGTGTGACCTTGCAAGGTAGTGTTGTCACACTTTTACCAGAATTGGCTTGTTATAGTAATGAAACTGCTAGTTTTGACTGGAATAGAAGATTGCAGATGGACAATAAGTCACTGTTCATGCCTCAACAAAAGGAATCCTATTGTTTTCTATGGCCCCGGTTCACACCTGAGGATTCTATCTCTTGTAGCAAAACGCCTTTAGCTTGAAAAACGACATGACTTTCTTTTCAGGCAGATTTGAGCATTTTTGTCCCCATAGACTTTACTGGAAACATATTAATATATACAGTCGTGCTCATAAGCTTACATACCCTGGCAGAATTTATGATTTCCTGGCCATTTTTCAGAGAATATGAATGATAACACGAAAACCTGTCAGTCATGCGTAGTGTTTGGCTGAAGCCATTTATTATCAATCAACTGTGTTCACTCTTTTTCAATCATAATGACAACAGAAACTTCCCAAATGACCCTGATCAAAAGTTTACATACCCCAGTTCTTAATACGGTGTGTTGCCCCCTTTATCATCAATGACAGCTTGAAGTCTTTTGTGGTATGTGTGGATGAGGCTCTTTATCTTCTCAGATGGTAAAGCTGCCCATTCTTCCTGGCAAAAAGCCTCCAGGTCCTGTTAATTCTTGGGCTGTCTTGCATGAATTGCACGTTTGAGATATCCCCAGAGTGGCTCAATGACATTGAGGTCAGGAGACTGAGATGGCCACTCCAGAAGCTTCACTTTCTTCTGCTGTAGCCAATGACAGGTCGACTTGGCCTTGTGTTTAGGATCGTTGTCATGTTGGAATGTCCAAGTACGTCCCATGCGCAGCTTCCGGGCTGATGCATGCAAATTGTCCTCCAGTATCTTTTGATAACATACTGCATTTATCGTGCCATCAATTCTGACCAACTTTCCTGTGCCTTTGTAGCTCACACATCCCCAAAACATCAGCGATCCACCTCCGTGTTTCACAGTAGGAATGGTGTACTTTTCATCATAGGCCTTGTTGACTCCTCTCCAAATGAAGCAAAAGCTCAATTTGGTCTCATCACTCCAAATGACTTTGTGCCAGAAGGTTTGAGGCTTGTCTCTGTGCTGTTTGGCGTATTGTAATCGGGATACTTTGTGGCATTTGCGTAGTAATGGCTTTCTTCTGGCGACTCGACCATGCAGCCCATCTTTCTTCAAGTGCCTCCTTATTGTGGATCTTGCAACAGCCACACCACATGTGTCCTGTATTTCAGAGTGTCCTGTATTTCACCTGAAGGTATTTGTGGGTTTTTCTTTGCATCCCAAACAATTTTCCTGCCAGTTGTGGCTGACAGTTTAGCTGACCGTGGTTTGGTTTCAACAGAACACCTCATGTTCCACTTCTTGATTAGAGTTTGAACACTGCTGTTTGGCATTCTCAATTCGTTGGATATCTTTTTATATCCCGTTCTATACAGTTCAATTACCTTTTCCCACAGGTCCTTTGACAATTCTTTTGCTTTCCCCACTGACTCAGAATCCAGACACGTCAGTGCAGCACTGGATGAAGGATACAAGGGTCTGTCAGGAGGCCAGAAACTAATTTGGCCTTTTATACACACACACTGATTACATGCAAACAGATCACATGTGAGGATGGTTCCCTTTAATAGCCATTCACACCCCTTTGTGTCAACCTGTGTGCATGTTATCAGGCCAAAATCACCAGGGTATGTAAACTTTTGATCAGGGTCATTTGGGTAGTTTCTGTTGTCATTATGATTGGAAAAGAGTAAACACAGTTGATTGATACTAAATGGCTTCAGCCAAACACTACCCATGAGTGACAGAAAGGTTTTCGTGTTATCATTCATATTCTCTGACAAATGGCCAGGAAATCATAAATTCTGCCAGGGTATGTAAACTTATGAGCACGATTGTACGTCATAAGAGTTCTTTATGCGTTTGTCAGGCCTTTATGCATGATGTCACCCACAGTTGCTACTGCTTTCCATTGGGTCAAATAGAAAAACGCCTGAAGTGCAACGTCTGCAAAATGCTTCAAAAACGTGCATGCGTATTGAACGCTCAAAAACGCTTTTTTTAAAATGCCTACAAAACACCAGTGCCTAGGTGTTAACGGAGCCTGAAGTTAAATCGTGGTCGACCCTTGCAAACAGATTTTCTGTGGCCCCCTCCCAAATAGGGGTGCTTTGGAGTGGAGAAATACTTATTTTTTTGATTCTCCAACAGCCAGAGTACTTCATCGATCCACTCTGCCCCGAAATGTGGGCAGGCCCTCGATGTCCTCATGTACAATGCAATGCACAATCCTACATTGTATGTGATTATGTTGGTGATGGAGCAGCCTCACAACCAAAGACAAGCAGCTTTGATGGACCAATTGTCCATCCTGAAACTGGCAGGAAAATAGCCTGCAGGAGCAAGAAATAACATAGGTTTTCCTCTACTCTCATACCCCCCGACTAAACCATACAATTTTTCCAAATTCACCGACGACCTTTCAGATCTATATTAAATTTGCACATATGTTGCTGAGTAATTATGTCTATCAAATTTTAAGATAGTTCAGTAGTGATATAAACACACATTTGTCCAATTTATTGCAATGTAAATGTGACTGGCTTGCGTTGGCCATATAATTGTTGATATTCACTTCCAATAACCAACCTTTAGTGTGGGAGGTGGCCGTGGAGATGTGTGCGAAATTTCGCATTCTCATGACATATGGTTTCAGAGATAACGATGTTTGTAGAATATTGCGCAATCCAATATGGCTGCCAAACCATGTGGACAATAGACTGATAACGAATATGTGACACTAGAGCACAGCATAACCTCACACAGCAATTTGTACATCTGTACCTTTAGCAGTTCTGGAGATGCAGGTTTCTAAATATTTCACAAAAATTGTCATAAAAACCAAGATGGCGCCACATCATGTGACCTATGACCTTTATATTGCAATACGTTCTGCCGAGCTTAGGGCTCTACCATTGTGCCAGGTTTCATGAGTTGTTGACTAACATTGCACTTATTACAGGCATTTGAAAAAAGCAACGGAATAATAACAAGAATATAAAAAAATAATCATAATATTATTAATAATAATCTTACCAAAAAAACAAATAGGTGTCCTTCAACTTCGTTGCTTGGCCACCTAACTATTCTGTAAAGTATGTTTTTATATGATTTGAGTTTATACATCACCCACAATACACAGCTAATGTTACAGGGCCAACTGATCAGAAGCCGATTAATCGATTATTGAAAAAGTTGACAACTTTTTCAATAATCGATTATGTCGATTAGTTGTTGCAGCCCTATTTTACACAATCATCAAAACCTTTTATTTTACCTAAATTCCGGCATATATCCCCCACCAGGGAGCCACAGGTGCCACATACAGCCTCCTATAGAAGTCAATGGCTGGACTCCATGGGCAGACGTGTAAACAGGTTTATCATGCAGTGCACAACCCCGGACACAGACTGTCTGTGATTACACAAGTCCAGTGTATGCCTGCGTATAGCCATTGACTTTTATGGGAGAATGTGGCTGCCTGGTGGGGGAGGGTATATGCCCGAATTTAGGTTTTACCACCACAGGCGGCCATGTGCATGAGCCCTATGTCAACCAAAATAATACTGTGGGTTTCTACGCATTTTATTAGGTCTCTTTCAGATGAGCGGTCCGGTCAGGTTTGCAGTAGACTTGTGCGCCGTCAAAAAATTAGTTCTGTTTCGGAATATCCGTTATTTCGTATTTCGTGTCCGAAACTCAATTCGGATTCGTGCGAAATACGAATTTTCGTTAGTTTCGGCACATTTTCGTAACTGTACAAACATTCGTTATGATGAAGTTAAAAAGCAAAAATACCTTTGTTAATATTGGAGTCGATGTGGTAGTTGTTTTTTTATCCGAAATACGAATTCCATTAACGGATTCCGGATCCGAATTTCGTAACGGAACGAAATTCCGTCGACTGAATTTCGTATTTCCTGCCTGTATTGTAATGCAACTCTCAGCAGCAGAAGAGAAAACCTCTGATTGGTCAACCAAACGAAATACGAATTCCGTTAACGGATTCCGGATCCGAATTTCGTATTTTGTATTAAAAAAAAAAACTTCCATCAACTCCAGTATATTAACAAATGTACTTTGCTTTTTAATTTCAATATAACGAATGTTCGTAACGGAACGAAATTCAGTCAACGGAATTTCGTATTTCCTGCCTGTGTATTGTAATGCAACCCTCAGCAGCAGCGGATCCGTATTTCGGATTTAAAAAAAAAATTTATTATGTTGTTCAACCTCATTTACGGGGGTAATATTAGTTCCTGTTTCAAAGAAATTCGGATCCGAAATTCGTTAACGGAATTTCGTATTTCGGATATAATTGGGAAACTGCAATTCGGATATCGGATGCTTCCGAATTTACGAATTTCAGGAATATTCGTACGAATTTTGATTTGTAACAAAACGAATCGCACATGTCTAGTTTGCAGGCGGATCTGATCAGAAGCCCAGTTAGTCTATGGGCAGCCGGATCTAAACAGGAGTGCGTTGGTTTACATTCAAATACCCGTGACTGTCCAGCTCCGGAAAACAAAACGCAACAGAGGACCATTCCACTTTGGTGGACCCGGATTGACACGACACGTCAGTTTACATCCAACTCCCCATAGACCTAACATGGGTCTGATAAGTTCAGTTTGGAGGTAAAAACTGGACAGACACAGATGTCCCAATGATGACATCTGTTCCATACTGCTCCGATCAGCAGGGGATCTGTGCACACCCGCCCTGCTGATCAGATCTGACAGCGCCCGTGTGAAAGGGGTCTAAAGGTGCCCATACTTCTGCCGATTATCGTATGATAATTGCGGGAAATCGGCAGGTGTATGGAAGGCGTGCGACCGTTTCTTCTGTACGGTCGCACGTGTTTTTTCTCCTGTGCAGGCTTAGTGCCGCTCTCGGGAGACAAATGCCGAACGGGCTGGTGTGCGCAAGCACACACTGCCCGTGCGGCATTGGTGTCATCGGAACCCCGCCCCTCAGCAAGGCGGGCTTTCGATGATCGCAAGTACGATCTGACCTGTCCAAGATGGGCAGATCGTACGAGCTTTTAATTAGCTTACAACCATCGCAAGACAAAAGTCTTGCGATGGTTGTAAGGTGTATGGGCACCTTTAGACACAAAAACCTGACCCAGTGGTATTTCCAAGATTTCTGATAGATCCTTTATAATGTCATTATCATCAGATATCATTCACAATGCTCAGTACAGTTACATCCCCAATGAAAAATCTGTTTTTCAGCCAAAGTTTGCCGAGACCAGGCCAGTTTCTAAGATCCATCATCATTAGGCAATGGACTGGGCTTCTCGCCAGATGTTTGAGATTGTAATAGCAGACAAATGGGATCGTTCAGCTGTAATTTTTGTCAGACGCTGACATTTACGTATGAATTTAGCCAGCTACATTTGCTGAAAAAAACAATGTACAGGAACTCTGTCACTAGTGACCCCACTGATGGTGATTTGTCAAAGATCGCTAAGAGTCTGCCTGTTTGTACCTATGGAATCACTTTCGTCACTCACATTGCTAGATTTGGCAACGTTCAGGCCAGCGACAGACCGACATCTCGCTACTGATGAAGCGATTTCATAGGAACAGACCTGCCGATTTGTCTCTAGCAGCAAAATCGCCCATGTGACATCATGCTGAAAGTGAGTTGACCTAGTACAGGGGTAGGCATCCTTGACACACCAGATGTTGTGGAACTACAAGTCCCAAGAGGCATTGCAAGACTCTGACATCCACAGGAATGACACCCAAAGGCAGGAGCATGATGAGATTTGCAGTTTGACCGCAGCTGGAGTGCCAAGATTGCCTATTGCTGATCTAGTAAATGCTGTACTTAGAGGCAGCAAAAGGGTTGACCCAGCTCTGAAGTTCTGTGCTGACTTAAACCATATGCTGGATTTGACAGCTGCAATAAAAGGTTGTCAACTGCATTAAGGCAATGCAGAGGGCAGGACAGTGCATCTCCATTTACTTGGCTGTGCCTGCAGGGCAAACATTAGACCCAGCTGTGATTTATCAGGACATATTCCTAAGCCTGACACTTACAAGCCACAGACTCTCAGACTGCATGCAATGTGCTGCACAGCAAGAACACATCTGCACTAGAGTATAGACTACCACATCCACAAATGTAATAATATAACGTAGCAGACCTGAGATGCCTCCACCGATGACAACAACATCATACACGTTGCTCATGGCTGCTCTGCGTGTTGTCTCCCTCGCAGGGATTTAATCATGGACACAAGTCAGTAGACGGAGAGGCGATTCCTCTATAGAGCAACACTGGCACCGAACACAGAAGGATCGCGTAGCCCCTCCCTTGCCACGCCCTCCCTGGGTTCCTTTCAGCGCTGCCATTGGTCTGGCTTCCCTCCCTGTGTAAGAAAACAGTTCAGGGCGGAAGCACCAGGCTGCCAGTGATTGGCTGATTCTGCCCATTGAAAAGTACAGCTGTGTTTGCGGAGTTCAGCTGCAGTCCATTCGCTTGAAAAGTTTACGCTGTATAAATGTTATGTCCTCACAGGAAGGGAGAGACTTCCCGACCACTATTCTGGACTATAGATAACATTTAGCCTTCGTTCACACCTAGGCGTCAGGGTTTTGGCACGAAGACGCACATCTTAGCTGGCAGATTGAAAGACGTTGCAGTCAATGGACAAATGGGTATAAAAACGTGCACTGACTGCTTGCGTCATGCTTTTTTCAGGCATTTTGATTGAAGTATATGGGGCCAAACATGCTTCAAACTGCCCCAAAGAAGCTCAGGAACTTTTTCCAGCGACAGGCGTGAACGGTAGCCATTGAAATCAATGGGAACCCATGTGCTGAGCGTTTTGTCGCATGCGCAACAAAACACCTAGGTGTAAATGGTGGCTTATGGTGCTGCCCTTTCCCTGCTTTGGAGGGACTGTCCCTTATTTAGAATCATTTGCCTCTGTGCCTCTTCCTCCATCAGAAAAGCCAAAGGAAGAGTAGTGATTAAAAAAAAACAGATACAGGTTACTCCCACACTGCAAGGGTTAAAGGAGAACTATGAGGTGAGTGCTTTTCACTCACCTCATAGTTCTAGCCGACCTGTGACAATGAGACTGTCACAGGTCGGCTCAGTAGATCGGGAGGTGAGTGAACACATACCGGCGTTCGCTCACCTCTCGATCCTGTCACGGATCTCTGCCGTGACAGGGGAGGGGCTGGATTCCCCCCCTCCCCGATCCACCAGCGCTGACTGGTGGAACGGACAGGGGAGGGGGCGGGTACAGCTGGCTCTGCCTTTAGATAGGCAGAGCCAGCTGTCACTCACGCAGCTGGGCAGATCCCGGCACAATTGTCGGGATCCGCTTCAGCTACGGCGTCTCAGTATACTGCGAGCAGCTGCTCGCGGTATACTGCGGTGTCTCAGTATATCGTGAGCTACAGCTCGTGGTATACTGAGCCTAGGGTGCGGGAGGACGCTAGTCTTAACCCCATAGTTCTCCTTTTAGTGCTCGTTTTGGTCTAGAGAGGAAAACAACAAAGTTATACTCGCCTGATTCCTGGAGTCAGCCGGCTGTGACAGTGCTCCCTCCAGCCTCTCTCCTTGGCTGAAGCCATAGTATGTCCTTCAGTATTCCCACGTCCTATACTCTGTGCATAAAATGTGATGACTCTGGACCTCAGGCTCCATTCACACTAAGAGACACTTACCTCAAGCGGATTTCAGTGCGGCGGGATTGCGCGACAGTTCGGGCGACGTTCCAGCGACGATCACCAGCAACCTTCATCGGGCTGCATTAAAAAAAGGAAATTCATGCGACATGCGTGGGAAAAAGGGTCCCGTAGGCACGACTTGTGACGGGGGCGACATGGAGCTGTACATTAAGACAGCTCCATTGAAAATTATTGGTTGCGACTTCTCGCGATATCGCGCTGCAAAATGTCGTGGGATTTTCCGCTCAGTGTGAATGGGGCCTTAGACTGCTGCAGTGAATTGAGAGAGATGCTCCAGGGACTAGTGTAAGTCCTCATTCACACCTAGGCATTTTGTTGCATGTTTTGCCGCTGTATGTGTGGATAAGCAGCGGATAGCTACTGATCCTGTCAGCTTGTCTTTGCTTTGTACAGGCAGACCGGAACCCCCCTGTGGTTCTGGCCACAAGTTACATTATATTATCAAAAGTATTGGGGCGCCTGACTTTACACGCACATGAACTTTAATGGCATCCCAGTCTTAGTCCGTAGGGTTCAATATTGAGTTGGCCCACCCTTTGCCGCTATAACAGCTTCAACTCTTCTGGGAAGGCTGTCCACAAGGTTTAGGAGTGTGTCTATGGGAATGAACAATGAACAATCTCAATGAATAAACAATCTCAGGCCAATCTCCTTACTGCCATTCACCTCCAAACTCATAGAACGCCTTATCTACAGCCGCCTGAGCCGCCACCTCGCTGATAACAACCTTCTCGATCCCTTACAGTCCGCCTTTCGCCCCCTACACTCCACTGAAACCGCCCTCCTAAAACTCACTAATGACTTAATAACAGCTAAACACAATGGCCACTATTCCTTACTCTTGCTATTAGACCTTTCTGCTGCTTTTGACACCGTGGACCACCTGCTCCTCCTCAAAAAACTCTACTCACTTGGCCTACAAGACTCTGCTCTCTCATGGTTCTCCTCTTACCTGTCTAAGCGCTCTGTTATGAGTGTTATGTTTAGTTTATATGCAACTCTATGATTCATCTCTGTGGCACTTGTTTCCTGTGATGCGTTTCCTGTTCCTGTTCTGTGGGTTCTCTTCCAAGAACATGACTTCTGTAAACTAACGGCTTATACTGTCATTATTACCACATAAAACATGGTGTCAGAAGTACTTGAATCTGCACTGCTTCTACTCATGGGATGCTGAAAAGCTTGCCAGTCTTGCAGTGAGATGCCTTAGCTTTTATGCCACACTTGTCTGAGGTGTGTCAGCCGTTAAGAAGACTTCTGGATAAGGATGCAGTTTGGCATTGGCTTCCCAAACATGACCAGGCAGTGAAGAAAATAAAACAATTGGTCACCGCCGCTCCTGTGTTGAAATATTATGATGTCACAAAACCTGTTACAATACAAAGTGATTCAAGCAAGAATGGCCTAGGATGTTGTCTATTGCAAGATGAGCAACCAGTTGCATATGCATCCAGAGCTCTTTCTTCAGCCGAGCAAAATTATGCTCAAATTGAAAAAGAATGTTTAAGCATTGTGTTTGCCTGCCAGCGTTTCCATCACTATCTTTATGGCCGTGATACGATCACAGCTGAAACAGATCACAAACCACTAATAGCCATATTTTAAAAGCCCCTTTTCTGTGCTCCTAAGCGTTTGCAGAGCATGATGCTTACATTGCAGCATTACAACCTCAATGTTGTCTACAAGCCAGGAAGTGAAAATGTACATCAGTGATACCCTGAGCAGAGCTACTGCGAATCATGTGACACCCAGAAGTGAGCATGAGCATCATACAGTTTGTTTGCTGCAACAGGAACAAAATTTATTTGCCGAAATCAATCAAGCAGACTATCTTAACTTCACAGATCAGTGGCTGCATCAGCTTCTACAGCACACTGACAGAGACGAAACTTTACAAGCGCTGAAGTCTATTGTTCTAAGTGGGTGGCCAGATGACAAGGATGCAGCACCTGCAATTGTGAAGGAGTATTGGTCCTTCAGAGATGAGATCAGCGTACAAAATGGTATCTTATACAAAGGCGCAAGAGTTATAGTGCCAAAGTCACCGAGAGCAGAAATTTTATTACGCATTCACTCAAGCCACTACGCATGCTACAGACAAGCTCGCGATACTCTTTACTGGCCTAATATGCAAGGTGAAATCAAAGATTTTGTCAGCAATTGTCCCACCTGCAATGAATATGCACACTTGCAACAAAAAGAGACCATGATGTCACATGAGATACCTACACGTCCTTGGCAGATTGTCAGTATAGACTTATTCAACTATGCGGGAAAAGAGTACCTGATATTAGTTGATCATTACTCAGACTTCTGGGAAATTGAACTGCTTCCTGACTTATCCACTGAAACTACAGTTAAGAGGTGCAAGGCGCAGTTTGCACGTCATGGCCAACCAGATAAAGTGATTTCTGATAATGGCCCTCAGTTCTCAAGCTTACAATTCAGAAAAATTGTTCTGCAACCCCCCTCTGTCAATCCCTACACTGGCTTCCTATAGCCCAAAGGATAAAATTCAAAATATTAACAACCGCGTACAAAGCCATCCACAACTCTGGCCCCGGCTATATCTCCAACCTGGTCTCAAAGTATTACCTAAGCGAGCCCTCACAGTCCCCTCTGTGGGGACTGGTTAGACACCACAAAGCCTGGTAAAACCAGGGCTCTCTAGGGTCTAACCAGCTTGGTTAGACCACACAGAGCCCTGGTGGGATCCCACAGAGCCCTGGTGAGATCCCAAAGAGCCCTGGTCAAACCAGGGCTCTATAGGGTCTCACCAAGGCTTTGTAGGGTCCCAACAGGGCTCTGTGGGGTTTAACTAGGGCTGGTGAGACCCTACAGAGCCCTGGTTAGACCCGACCAGGGCTCTGTCGGGTCTCACCAGCACCAGGGTTCTGTAGAGTCTCACCAGGGCTATGTGGGGTCTCACCAGCCTGGTTAGACCCCTCAGAGCCCTGGTTAAACTAGGGCTCTGTGGGGTCTCACCAGTCCTGGTAAACCCCACAGAGCCCTGGTGAGAACATACAAAGCCCTGGTTTAACCAGAGCTCTGTGAGGGCTCATCAGGGCTCTGTGGGGACTGGTTAGACCACACAAAGCCTGGTAAAACCCCACAGAGCCCTGGTTAAGCCAGGGCTCTGTAGGGTCTAACCAGCTTGGTTAGACCCAACAGGGCACTGGTGAGATCCCAAAGAGCCCTTCAGAGCTCTATAGGGTCTCATCAGGACTTTGTAGGGTCCCAACAGGGCTCTGTGGGGTTTAACCAGGGCTGGTGAGACCCCGCAGAGGCCTGGCTAAACCAGGGCTCTGTGGGGGCCTCACCAGGGTACCAGGCCTGTGGGGGGTCTCACCACGGCACTGTGGGGTCTAACCAGCCTTGTTAGACCCCACAGAGCCCTAGTGAGACCCCACAGGGCCCTGGTTAAACCAGCGCTCTCCTCAGGGCTCTCCAGGCCGCCACTCACCAGAACTGTGCTGGCCGTGTCTCGGGGGCGGAGCTGGCAGGAGCGTGCCGACATAGTCTCCATCTGCTGCTGAAGATAGACTCCAAACTCGCAGCCAGAGATCCTTGTGTGGTGGATGGGAGGGGTGAGGTCTCTTCTCATTGGCTGGTGGGCAGAGCTCCAGAAGACCGAGTGGATGGACCGTACAGACGATCGAGGAAACGGATGAGCGCTCAGGCCTGTCACTGTCTCAGTTTGACAGCGGCAGGGCTCACAACGTTACCTGACTGCGAGCGAGGTGATGTGCTGTTCCGACAGGGCAAACAAGGCACCCCTATTATTCATATGCTATGAATAATAGGGGAGAACTCTGTCATTTTATGTGGCCTACCACTTCATGGCTGAGTTGCTGTTGTTCCCAGTTGCTTCCACTTTGTTATAATACCACTAACAGTTGACCGCGGAATATTTAGTAGCAAGGAATTTCACGGAACACCTGATTTCAATGATTTGGAGGGGTGTCCCAATACTTTTGGTAATATAGTGTATATGGAGCCAGACATAAAAATCCCAAGTGAATGAGGTCTAAGTCTGTTTAAGTGCGCTTTCTTTCTCCATTTGCTGTGCATCCTAACTCAATGGGTTCATGTACGTGTGATAAACGCAGAAAAGAAGTTTATGTAGAAAAATCTGCGATGCGCGTCGCACGTTTTTTTTCTCACGTGCTTTCATGCATTTTAACATGCACAAATGTGCTTAGAAAACACACGATTTCCCGGACGCGTTTGGGGCACCATTAAAGTGGCATTAAAGTCACAAAAGTTTTCCTCCCCCCCTTTAAGGACTTACCTCTTGATCCGATCATCTTCTTCGTATTGTGGAACCTGGCCTTGGGGCGGGGCTAGTTTAAAAAAAAATTGTTTACTGTTTCTTTATTTTTATCACTTTTTATTCAATTATTTCTTCCTATTTTTGCAGTGCAGGTGTCAGTCTCTTTTCCAGAGTCCTGTCTCTTCCTGCCCCTCGGTGTCTGTCCGATGTGCATGGCTGCGTACATTCAGCTCCACTGTGTCTCTCCTCCTCTCCCCTCCGTTGATGTTTACTGTGCATGTGCACCATCTCGAGCGGCCGTGCAGGATGAAGCTTCAGATCCTCAGATGGGAGTGATCGGTGATAACCTACATACTTTTTTTATTTTTTAATGGTTTTGCATATATCTCCTGTTTGCTAGCAATAGATATATGCCAAAAAACTAAAGTTTAATTCTACTTTAACTAGTAATGGCAACACAAATGCATTTTGCGTTGGTGCGCATTTTGTAAACGTGTGTCAAAGTGTGAACTTTTATGTGCGTTTGACACGTATTCCCGTAACGCCTAGGTGTGAATAGGGACTTATAGCAGCATCTGGCAGCACATCCCGAAGGGCCTGTTCACACATACAGCATTGAATTAAATTTTTTCCGCACCAGCCCAATCCCAGTTACCACTAAGATAATTGTTTTCTATGTGTCATGTTCACGCTAGAACACACGTGGGAGGTACGTTGCAGTGGGCTGTGGTTACATGTGGACATTCCTTATTTTTCTGCAATGCACTGGAGGTCTCGGCACCACAGTACAATGTAAAGTGTGGCCATGCAGAGACATGAATAGGCTGTACACTCTATACACTTCAAATAACCATGGCATACTGCTGCCACCCAGGGAACACTAGCCACACAGTAAAATGCCACGTTTTACAGTAGCTAGCGCTTACAAGCCCAAAATCTAGATTTAGTCCTCATTCACACTTACTGTGTGAGGGCCGGTTTACACCATAAACGGTGTGTTTTCCGAGAGCGGTCAGTCTCTGAAACGCACTGTATCGCATTCCTGCGTTCAGGGGCGGGAGGGGTCGTAGTCCCCCGCCCGCACTGCGATTGCCCGCATCAGAACCCGTGGCACATCAGCGCCTGTGTTCCGGTCCAGTGTGATCTGCAAAAGTGCTGCAAGAACTGGAACGCAGGCACTATTGTGCTACATGCTCTGGTGCAGGTGATCGCACTGCGGATGGGGGGGCGTGGCTGCAGTGCCATTGACTTCAATGCACTGCCACGCCCCCTCCCGCACTGAACACAGGAAGCTGGCTGGAATGTGATACAGTGCGTTCCAGAGGCTGAGCGCTCAGGAACGCACTGTTTATGGTGTGAACCGGCCCTTAAGCAGTTGAAGTCCACGATGTTTAAACCCCCTTCCCATCCAGGCCATTTTTCAGTATTCAGCGCTGCAGTACTTTGACTGTCATTTATTCCGTCATGCAACGCTGTACTGAAATAAATGTTATACCATTTTTTAGGGACAGATAGAGCTTTCTTTTGGTGGTATTTAATCACCACTGGGGTTTTTATATTTTTACTATATTAAGGAAAGATTTCCAAAATAAAAAAAAAACTGTTTCCCCTATATTAAATGATAAAACATTTATTATTACCCAATTTTTGGTAAAATATAAAAGACGGGGTCACATCGGGTAAAAAGACACCAAACATGTCAACCATTAAAATTGTGTGTGCGCGCGAAACCTCAAAAAACGATAATAACCAAAATTGGCCATAGGCGACGCTTTAAAAGCTTCTACCGCTCATCAGTTTAGTGTTATCAGTTTAACTAGGGGGCCCACGCGAGCAGAAGAAAAATGCATTACATTAGAGCAAAATTCTAAACGCATATAAATGCAGGTAATAATTTCTCAATGGCATCATTCAGACTGGACATTTACCTGTGATTAATGATGATCAGTTCAGCTGCGTGTAAACATTGTGTGCTGATTTTAACCCCTTCCTGACCGATGACGGGATTATTCTGTTTTTCACCTCCTAGTTCGTAGAATGTGCTAGTACACTCATCAGTCATCCGTTTCTAGTGCTATCCAAGAGACAGGTTTTAAGATTCTCTCCCGCTGGTGTAAGGTGCTCAGGCTGTTGCACAAAATCTACCCGCAATGCTCACCCCTCTGCTGGTGTTGTTCCGAACATGAGGGGACTATGCTTCATATACTGTATATTGGAGCTGCCCAAAACTTCTGAGCTTTTGGGACAAGGTGTGCAAGTTTATGTTTGCTTTGATGGGGATCCAGTTGGGGACATACCCTACGGAGTTCCTTCTCCATCTGGCTCCCCTCTCCTTGATAAGATACAAAAACTCTAGACATGTGCGATTCGTTTCGTTCCGAATCGAAATTCTGACGAATTTTCGGAAATTCGGGCATTCGGATGTATCCGAATTCCGAATTACAGACATAACGAATGCAAACGAATCCGAATTTCCATTTCCGAAATTCGGTAGCGTTCGTAAGAACGTTCGTTTCGTTTTCTGTTCTTATTCGTTTCTTATTTGTTTCTTATTTGTTTCTTATTCGTTTCTTATTCGTTTCTTATTCGTTTCGTTCGAGCAAAGTGACATTAGAGGAGAAAAATATTTTTTCCCCCTCAAATGTCACTTTTGCTGCAAACGAACGAAACGAATAAGAAACGAATAAGAACAGAAAACGAAACGAACGTTCGTACGAACGCTACCGAATTTCGTCCGAATCCGAATTCCGAATCCGAATTGACTTACACACACGAATCCTGAAAAACGAAATAACACAAATCCGAATTTAAAACGAAACTAAACGAATTTTTTGGCAGTGCACATGTCTAAAAAACTCCCTGCTCATTCACCTTCTTAACGTGGCTAAGGTGTGTATACCGCTGTATTGGAAACAGATTCCTCTCCCCAATTAGCTTATGGCTTAGTAAAGTGGAGGAAATTAAGACTATGGAGGAATTGAAAGCGGGGGAAGTCCAGATGGAGGGGAGAGTTCGAGACATTTGGTTTTATTGAACCCAGTTTTTTTTCTCTGTGGAATATAAGGCTCTCTATGCTGCGAATGGTTAGAGATCACTGAATGGTCTCACCTATCTTATGGTGGTCTGCTGGGTTACCTTAGACCAGGGTTGGCTTTGTTCTATTATCCTATTTTTACCCTTTCCCCTCCCCTCACTATTTCTCTTCTCTTTATTCTGTCTCTGTGTTTTTTCAAGCATTCTATCCTCCCTCTAGCCTTTATCTTTTCTTCCCTTCATTGGTGGCTTTAGTTTGAGCTCACACATTTACTTAGGCTTATTTGATAGGCTCCCCATTCTCCCTTACCTGGAAGTGATTTCTTCTTATCCACTTAAATTATTCTAGGAGTTGGTTTCCTCAGATGAGTTGGAAATGAGGGGCCTTTAGGGTGTTTGATACTTGACCAACTGCTGTGTTCTTTGTTTTATAACTCTGTTTTTCTTTGTTGCAGGAAAGAGGGCTGCCCTGAGCTGTAGTAACACTTCCTGTATGGTTGCGTGCGCATATGCAGACAGCTCAGTGCTATGCAGGCTCAGCACCACTGAGTAAAATCCTCTGGCTGGCAACACTGTGCAACACTGTGCTTAATGACGATGAGTTTGGCCTGTTAACAGGCTCCATGTGACAGGCACAGTGGCCGGGCAGGTAGTAATGCTGAGTCTGTGATTTTCTATGAGTTGCACTGAAGTTGGATTATTTGGTATGCCACCCCCCACCATGCCTCCATAAGTGCTGCCTGAGGCAGCTGCTCAAGTTGGATTTATTGGTGACGTAGCCTTGTCCACCATGAATTAAATCATTTGATATGCACCTTAAATTTTACATATGGGAGCAAAGACTCCTTATTGGGGTTGTGTGCATCACCTGTCTTGGTTACTATATACAGTATATGATGATGTGTCCGTTAAGTGAGAGAAGTAAAAAAACTATTTAATGTCAACATCACCAGTACACTAGGCACAAGTCCCATCAGGCTATAAGCAGGTGAGAGCATTCCCAAACATGTGTGGGGATATTGCAATGTCTCTATGTGAAAACACAAGGTAACTCACTGAGATGACAAAAGTGTGGTAAAGTGTCTCAATCTAACTGAGGAAAATGCAATGTATATAGGAAGGGACTTTAAAGCTTTGTGTCCATTCCAGTCATTTCACTTCTCAAGGCTAGAAATTAGAGGAGTTTTAAAGTGGATAACTCGTAAAGTATTCAAGGAAGTTTCATGTGTTTTTTAGAAAGTGAGACTGATTAATAAAAACTAATTTACTAAAGGTAAATTCTCCCTTAGGAATGCTAACTAGTGATTGGTAAGGCGGTCTCTTATTGTTGAACACTGTTATCAATCTCTGGCATGTTGGCTACTGCATGGGCTCAACGAATGAAAAATGTAAGTTGTATTGTCAATCCTTGGTGTGAGCTCTCCACATGTTGCAGCTACTTTTCAGTGGTGGTTTAACTGGTGATGGGTGAAGTGTGGTTTGTGTCTGACACAGTGGGGATCTGGACGTCCTGGTACCACTCAGGCAGTTCCTTGAGAGTTATCTGCAGATGTTACAGAATTTGTGAATTTATTCTGGGGTTCTGAGTTGGAATTGTTTACTTTTTTGGTTGGCATTTAAGCCAAAGGCAAATCTTCAGAAGTACATGATCCCCTGTTCCCTCAGGGCAGCCTAAGAGCCTTGTTGATATGGTTGAATTCAATAAGAGGTTTGGGTGGTCTCTCCAGATGATTGTTAAAGATAAAAGGAGCACTTGTTTCAGCTGGTCAGGTAGGACAGATTCTGGTACCTCTGCGCACCCATATATTATGGTGTCTACCCCAATTGTCCAAATTGTCAATTAGCAGTAGTGAGGTGTTTAGTGTGTGCTTCTGCCACCCTTACCAGTCTGAAAACGACCCTGTCTTGTCTGCCCCCACCCCAACTGTGCCTTCTAATCTCTCTGACAGGGAAAGTAAGTTGGCCTTTAGGTCAGTAACAGCTGCTGAGAATGTGTTTTTAAAGTCAGCTGCCATGTAGTTTATATCAGCGAGAGTCAAGGGTTGTTTAGGTTGGCCTTGGTACCCCATTTCCCTAAAGGCTTGATTAGACTTTTCACTTGAGTGTTCTTTGGTCAGAACAGGCATCATCTTGAAGAAAAGCATGTTGGGATGGAGGCGGGTGCTGAGATTTGAACATCTCGGAGATGTTACTGGTGGCCCATTCCTGTCACGTTCCAGGCCACGCCCCCTGAATAGTAAACAAATAGGTTTAATCTTTCTTTTCTGAGAGCATGAAATAAAGATTGTATTTTAAGGTATAGAAAAACCTTCACTTGACTTGTCTATGCTTTAGTTGTCTATGCTTCCTGTCCTAGGGTGAAGGCTTTGCTCCTTCATAGATACAGTACGGTAAGTGAGTGTAGTTACCCTTAGTCAGAAAGTATGTTACTGGCAGTATCACTAAGGAAAAATAAACTAAAAAGCTTTACAAATATACCACCTCTATGGACTGGTAAGTTGCAATATATTGCATTGTAGTTCTTTGATTTAGATACACTTTAAAGCTGAGCTTCAGCTGTAAAAATGCATTTATACTTACATTGGTATAGCTTGGCACAATGCAAATGCATATAAATGATCGATGGTAGGGCCACTGGGATCGTCTAAGCTGCTGCTACTACTGTGTATTACAGAATTTTCCAGATATAGGAACAGCTAAGCATAGTGGCCATTCAGTGGACGCCCAATATTTTTCTCAACGAATACTAGTTGTTCTCACTGGATGACATCATTGCCCCTTGTCCGATCAGAGATCTCCAAGCATTTATTGTATTTATTGCTACTACAGTGTATTACACTATTCCCCTAATTCCCTGCCAGGGATTAGATTGGGCCAAGATAAATGTAAGTATATATACATTTTTAAAGCTGGAATTCAGCTTTAAGTAAATCACTGTGTCTTTCTGTTTGAGTTATGTATTATGAGAAGCCTTTCCAAATGGTAAATATTCCCCCTCTTGTGGTCACGAGTAGCACTGCATGATAAAGGTTTTCCAGAGTAGGTCAAATAGGACTATCTACAGTATGTGCATGAATAAGATGCAGGAATTCAAATCTCTATTTGTCAAACGATGATGCAAAGGTCACATACTACCCAGACATATAGTTATATAGGAACTGTTATTCTGGCTTAGCTTTTTCATCAGATTGCACATATGTTAACTGTATGTAGGAGCAGAAAAAATGTTAACAGTGTTTTGGTTTTAAGAACACTAAAACGTAAAAGAGCATAATTGGTTTTATGTATTGTAGGTTGTTTTTGTCTATGCATTATATTTAATCTTAAATGATATTAATTAATTTCAATTAATTCAAGGATAGTTGCAAAACAGCTGTTCAGATTTTGGGAATCCAACCTGGAAATAGTTTCTGAAGACAAGAGACCAAGAGATTTATATAATCTAAATTCTGTTATCAGGACAGAAAAAAGTATATTCCTTGAAAAAGAAATAACAAACATCTTATCCATAGCTTCGAAACTAGCTGAATATTTTCTTTTTATTAAATAGTAAAGAGTACCAGTCATCAAAATGTTAAAAAACAGTTTAATAAATAAGACATGTTGAACATTGGAAGTATTGCACTGCCTAGTAGCTGGTCAGGGTGCTTGCTTTTACAGTACAAAGCCGTGGGATAGCACACATTTATATTACTAAGATGCGGTGTTTATGAAAACATGATTTTCAGTAAAATGATAGATTACTTTTTTTCTATTTAAATTAGCCTTTACCACTAGCTATCCTTAGAGTATTTATTACACCTCTTGAAAATAAAAATAATGAAAATCACTGTTGACTTGCAGTTTCAGTGAATTAAAGCCACTGGATGTAAATGATAGATGTAAAAATTCTGTAATGCTGGATGTAAAAATTCTTACATTTCGCCCTTTTCCTGGAGGTGCCAGTGACGTAATCATGTCTTACCACTGCCTCCCAGGAAAGTTGGGGGCTTGAAATTCCACAGGAATGCACACCAGCAACATTCAGGGGGCTGTCAGCAAAGTAGTACATGTATTATCTTGCCAGGTCCTTTTTAAATCTTTAGATCAAATATTGTTTGAACCTAGTATTACAGTTATATATGGATTCCTTCTAGATCTATCTTATGCTAAATTTAATAGCTTTCCAACCACAGACAGTCTACTGTAATTTTATGCTTTTGCCCCATTTCTGCACATGTAATATATAACCAGGCTTCAGGGGATACTATATTTTGATTTCCCTCCATCATTGCCACTTCTATAATGCTTGGTGATCCTACAAGACTTTGAATGAATGAGTACTGTTTTCAAGTAGAACTACAGGCAGTTTTTGTTTTCTTTTATATATATATTTTTTTGAAGTCTTAAGAGTGAGGAAGCGTTAGCATTTGTGTAAGGTTTATATTTCTGTCTATGACCACATTGTGGAGGAAGGCACAGACAGCAATAAGGACTTTGCTTTAACCCTTCTCCACTTTATTGGAAATGTATGTCTCAGTGTAGAAAATTCCCATCACGTCCTATCCTGACTGCATGTAGGGGGGAAAACTCCCCAGCAGGGGTACAGGCAGCAATAGAAAAGCATGGCAGAGGATCTATTCAAAACCAATAAACACGTTTGGCTAGAGTTAGGTTTTATCATTCCATCAGTGTAGGGCAATAGTAGTTTACTAAATTCTATTTGTGTTTTTTTTATCTGATAGTGAGATGTTAGTCAGCTTAGCTGTGTGCTGGCTAGTGTCCTGTAAGTATGGAGTGATTAAGCTGTCTGGAGCTAGAGATGATATTCCGAAACAGAACGAAACAAAACAAATTTTTTGACGGCGCACAAGTCTAGATAACATAAGAATATTTGATACCTGGCCAATATGCAGGCTTCATGGGGCCTACAGTGCATGTTGGGAGTGTTAATAAATATCTGAGGCACTTCCTGGCACATGGGTCTTCCCTCAAGGGTTTCACTCTGAGAGGATGCATCAGTGACCATCTGTCTTGTCCTTAGGCCTTAAGTCATAGGGATGTGGGAGGTCCCCCTGGGAGCCCCCATTAAGTTACTGGCTGCCATGGAGTGCTGTGAAACCTTGAGGAAGCAGAACTGCAGTTGTCCCCCTCATGGAGGTGGTGAGTGACTGACTGAGTTGGGAAGCACCACAGGAAGCTTCCCATCAGGGCCGGCCTTAGGCCTTTAGGCGCCCTGTGCGAGAAAGCTTTACAGCGCCCCTCAGTGGCCACACCCTTTAGTGGCCACACCCCCGTAACCACACCCATTTTCCTACGTGTCCCCAGTTATTTACAAACACTGGAGTGATCAGACGATCGCTCCAGTGTTTGTCCGTCTCACACGGAGAACCGGTAAATATCAATGATATTTACCGATCTCCCACTCTGCTACGCACAGAGCCGCTGTCATCCTGAAACTGACAGGATGACAGCGGCTCCGATCGGAACACCGCTCGGCCATCCTGACAGCTGCGGGCGCGGAGTCTCTCCCCTTACCGCTCCGCCATCCTGACAGCAGGCAGCGCTCCCTCCTGCGCCCCCCCTGCAGTGTGGGGGGGGGGGGGGGACGAGGGGGCGCT
>NW_017308355.1:0-9463 GCF_000935625.1 Nanorana parkeri | reverse complement strand
GGGGGGGGGGGGGGGTGGACGAGGGAGCGCTGTCATATCGGATGGCCAGCGGTGAGGGGGAGAGAAGCCGTACACAGGACGAGCTGTGACGGCCGCACGGCGCCCTTGTTGCCATGGCGCCCTGAGGCCGGACACCCCTAAGGCCAGCCCTGCTTCCCATTACTGTCCTGCCTTAAATTATAAGGCTGAGCATAAAGAGTAACTCAAGGAGGTAACCTTAAAGTTTATGTGTCCAGCCAGTAAAGCCCTGTCAGAGAGGTACTCCGGAAGTTTAGAAGACATGCAGAAGACCAAAGGACTGTGTTTAAATGTGAATCTACAGGTATCCTGTGATCCCTTCACCCTCCATCCATCTATCTCTATGAACATGCTATTAAACATCTCTTAAAGTCTATGCAAAGTGACCTGGCTCCCATTATTCTGAACATCCTATGACATCCTATGACAAGAACTTCATCCAGAGAGGAATGTGCATGGAATGTTTACTACCAAATAAGTGAGTCTGGGACATTTGTATTGTCACTATTGGGTAACAGAGAAGCCATATTTCCTTGAACTAGGTCTGTATAATTATCAATAGTGCTACAAGTATATGTCACAAACGATCAGTGACCAGAAAAGCAGACCATGGGGTTGACTTACTAAAAACAAATTGGCTGTTCACTAGTACAGCTTTTTCCTTCAGCAACATAACATTTGTAAAGTCTCACCGACTTCAGGTCGTCTCTAATAAAAGCCTTTCCCACACAGGCTATAGCCAAAACGTGTCACACAGGCTGCTTATGTATCTTATTTGATAATGATGATTTGATAAAGTAGTGTTGACTGCTACTTTATGGTCAAATAACTCAGGTTGTTGGAAGGCTAAACAGTATACAGTGATATAGCTAAGCCAGAATCAGGTAGGACAAGGTAATGTCATATGTTAAGAAGGGGTACATTTTGTAAATGTTAGAGTTTAAGGTGGCAAGATTTGGACAGTGATTGAATGTGGGGCATCAAGAAGAGGTCAGAGTCCAGGATTTCACCTAGCACCCTTGCAAACTAATGCCATCAACTCAAACCCAAAGTCCATTGGCACATGCCCTAACTGAATTTAGTTTGTTCTGTGAACTGTGTATCAAAAACAATTGCCACATGTTTTTTCCCATAATATCCTGTTTTCACCTTTTCCCATCTCAGTGTGGTCAATCTTCCGCAGTATCTTTCAGCCAATTCCTGTCTATGTGCACACCAGTGTCGGCTGCAAATCATGGCACTTTATAGTGACAACATGCCTGTAAAATGTGTGTTGCATCTGTAGTCTCTACCTGGGGCATATGTGACAAGACGATAATGCAGGGGAACAGAGCATTGTCACCCTATAACAGGAAGTGTTTGAAGGACCTTCATGGTAGAATCACTAGTTATTTTAGTGAAAGCTCCAGACTTGGGAGAAAAAAAACTTTTGCATTGACATTACTATATTAAAGTGTATGTATGCCTACATTTAGTTTTTAGTTTTGGGTAGAGTAGGGAGGGGTTAAAGCCACTGTCATTTTATTTCTTGTTGTCTGTGTCCCTTTAGGGAGATTTCCTTTTACTTCCTGTTGTGAAGATAAGTGACTAAGTGAGAATTCCCCTCTTAAGACAGTTGCCTCCAGAACAGATGTCTCAATTGCAGGATTTACCTTTACCTCCTAATTTTGGGACTACTGTAAATGTTCTGTCTCTGTGACAATAGCCAACAGGATTGATAGAGAGGTTGAATCTCCCTAGTGGGACACAGGTAGCAATACAAATTGGGATTCTAACCCTTACCCACTCTACACAAAACAAAACAAAAATGTGTGGCTATACATACAATTTAAAGCTTGTATACAATCTTAGTGATTGAGTTTATATCTACTTTAATACAGTGAGACAAGGCCTGAGTCAGATGAAATGTTTGAGCGAGAAAAAATTATACACTCCCTAATGCAGATTACTTAGAACATTAAAACAAATCGGATGCCAGAGGCTACACATTAGGAAATATATAATAAGTTAAAAAGAAGCTTGGTAAATGTAGGCTTTCTGAAAAAGCTATTGCTTTCCTTATTCCTTTAAGTTCTGAAAGATTATTACATTTGTGTTTTTACTGAACTCCTGTTGTGATTTTTAATTTAACCTTGTAGCCATCTATAAACTTGTTCTGAATAAATACATTTAAACATATGAATTCACCCAGAGAATGTAATGGAAACCCAAAAGATATGTTTGCGTCATGTTTGTCCTATATAACTACAACTGCAGGCACTGTAGTCAGAGCCACCAATAGGAGCCACCTTTAGGGGGATACAGCCAGCCCTTCCATACTGGGGCCGGGCCCGATGGGTTAGTGGGGGGCCCAATCTCGGCTTGAAATCAGGCAGGCTCAGGCTCCTCGTCTACAGCTGTCTTGGGATGTAAAATTAATGTTGTAGCCCGCAGATCCACCAAACTCGCTCCATGAGCCTTCATTGACAGCTTGCCTCACGAGTGCTCAAGCTTTTTTTTTTCTCTCTGCCAGCTGAGGGCAGAGGCAGCTGTGCACTCTGATTAAGCGGGGGTGCTGTCCATCAGATTCCCTCTGCCTCCTTTTAGGTGTGTTGGACCTGCAGTTGACCTACATATCACCTGCTACAAGTGTATTTTTACATAAAGACTTGTATGGGAATGCAAACACCCTTAAACTATTCATAGGCCAGAGGGTGGTTTATGATTTCTTATCACAGTGATTCCTGCACAGTTTTATCGCTTTTTGTTTTTTAAGTGTACTGTGTAGCAAACTGAACTCCTTGACCATAAAGGGAATATAGAAACATATTTGAGGAGAAATATTTTTTGATGAAGTAGTTTTGAATGAGCATTATCAAATACAGTAACAATAAAATATATATCTGCTATGTATTAACCTCTCAATGAGTTGGAACCCAGACCATTAGTTAAAATGGTCAGTGGGGGACTGCCCTATTTTTTGCCAACAAAGCGCAATGCACACCCATCTCAAGGTGAGTTAAGGTGCCATTAAGAATGAGTTTGCCCCTTTCTGTGACTTTGCAGGCTGTGCTGAACCACAAAGGCAAGTACACAGCTGGTATTTTATTAATGCAGAAGGCCATCCCTGCCCTTCACCAGCATGTGGATGATAATGTTCATGGGGCCCAAATGATCACAGACAATCCTTGGCAATATGCAGGGACATTTAATGTCTTTCATGGCACACAGGGGAAATTTTGCTAATGGCTGGGTATTGCTGTGATTGCTATTGATGTCCCACAACTTGTGACACTCAGAACTGCTGCATACCGCTTACGAACCGTGTTGTTACTCCGCACAGTAATAAAAACATTTACTTGGCTACATTTTGAACAGGAGAGACACCAGGCAGCTTTTAATCGAAATATCAACATTAGTGTGTGTTAGCTCGCCGAAAAGTCAGTAATATATTTTACTGATTCCATGCAGTAAACACTTTTACTAGGTCACTGTTGGGGATAGGGAAATGGGGATAGACCAGGCACAAAGTTAGAGTAAACTATTTCAGAGAGACAAGAGCAACAAATATGAGGAAACATTATGTGTGGCACCTTGACAGTGCCTAATCATCAAAAAACTGAGGCACAGCACAGGATTGACCCTGCAATAAAATGGTAAGGACCAGCTGTGGAAAAATTGTACCTTGGCAGTGTCATATCACTGTCAAATAATAGTGGAAGGCCAGCAGTAGTGGAAGGAAATGGTAATGCAGTAAAATATAAAAAAAATGTGGGGCCAGATTAAAAGAATAAGGATATTCATTAGCATCAGCTGCAAGGGTTTGGTACTTGTTGCTGATCCAGAATTGGTGATACTCGGTTCTATGGGTGTCCGCATCAGTCCAGCTAATCCAAGATCGTATGGTTTGGAGACTGCCTGCTGCCAGCAGCCATGACAGGCTGATGCTTTCTAAAGAACTACTGTATAACCATAATGAGAAATCCAAGGCACTTTGGCCATAAGGGGGGATCCTGCCACTTTCTGGAAAGGCAGCAAGAGGTTCCTCCATAGCACCACTACCAAGTGGCACATTTTTTTTGCTCCCTCTGTGATGCCAGTATGAGGTCTGGCTTTTTTCCCTTGCATCAGAAAGCCAAAAAGGCGGATGACCAGTAATGGTCCTGTTCGTTCAGTATCTGAATACTGGGGTCCTTGTGCAGGCACTGCAGCATAATTGAGCCCAATTGCCACATATGTATGGCTGCAGAGGAGCCCAAATCATTGGTGTCCTCAACAAACTCACCCCACTTCGTCTGCAGGCTGGGAGCCATACCCAGCCTGCTATTGGATATTGTAAAATTCAATAGCCAATAGCAAGCTGGCTAGTGCACCCGCCTGCTGTCAATCAGCATGGGGGGACCTGATAGAGAACTTTCTCCTTCAGGCCCCTCCTCCGCTGAGCCCTGATTGGGCAAAGTCTTGCACCTGACCTTGCACCCGCTATACACCCCTGTCTGTGCTGACTGTTGCCATTTACACTGTTTTTAGCTATCTCTGAGTACTACAGTACCATTTCCCTCTAAACTATAGAGAAAAGGAGAGGGACCGGGTTTCATAGCCATGTGTTGTGTCAAGAGTGTTGTCATCATAGGACTGAAATTGTGGCATGGGCAGAATCACCAGGTGAAAACAAAGGGGAGAAAAACCAGAGAAAAAGAAAAAACTAAAGCAGCCACCACATCTAAGGACTGATGAGCTGCAATATATATATATATATTATGAGGTGGCAGGCTCTACTGTATGTGACAGGGATAATCGGAAACAATCCAAGTAGATTTGTCTGCACTTTTATTCAACAAGGCAGCAAACACAGTTTAAATGATGTAGGGCTTTCTACACAGCATAGCATAAAACAAGAAAAACATCTGCTCGCCCAAGCCACTAACTTAACTCGGATCTGTTTTGGGGTTTGTATTAGAGAACCCAACCGGGTTTCTCCTAATATAAAAAAAGTTAAGTAAAGCCAACACAATGTTTTAAACAGATATTATGAAATATATAATATATTTCAATGTACTGATATAATAGCATTTTTGTCCATTTGTTAGCTTTTATTAAAAACATTGTATTAAACAAATGTGTATTTCAACAGTATATTCAGCTGCTTTCCTGGAGTTATGGTGTATATAAGCTAAAAACTGCCAAATCAAATTATTATGTGTAATAGGATCCTCATGCTTAAAACACAACTATGGGCCCAGTTGGGTTTTAACCCCCCTCCAGTGCCCACCTCCCCCACGGATGATCCCCCTGCCAGTGTGCCATGCTTTTTTGTATAGTTATCTTTTACAGATATCTGCAGGTCAGTCATATGATGCGCTGGGTCCTTTTCTTGTTTTCCTCTTTGCGTGATGACATCATTAACACTCTCTGCATCATTATACTGTGAGTAAATGGCACTGGGAAGACACTCCCTCTGGGGGCATGTCCTCTATTCTCTGCATTTACAGGCTCTCCTCAGTCCTCTGAGTTGAATAACACTCATTAATTCTGAATTTAACTCAAAAGACTAAGTGAAAATTACTGCAGGGGACAGCCCTGGATTGAAGGTGAGTATTGCCTATGCTGCTTTTCTTTAGTTTAAGGCACCTTCTGGGGGGACATTTTCATTTAAAAAAAATGTTTGCAGAGAGTTGGACTATGACTAAGTGTGGCAACTTAAATTTGTGAAAAAAGGCAATGTCCAGAAAATGTTGACACACACAGTTCCTGTCAGACTAACCTTCTAACGTTTTACGAGGGGGTAAGTAGAGATCTGGATGAAGGGAGGCCAGTGGATGTGGTATATTTGGACTTTGCTAAAGCATTTGACACGGTACCACATACACGTTTACTACACAAGCTGAGGTCTTTGGGCATAGACGAATTGGTGTGTACATGGATAGAGAACTGGCTACAGGAACGGGTACAAAGAGTATCGATAAATGGCACCTTCTTGGATTGGGATAGGGTCATGAGCGGCATGCCGCAGGGTTCTGTACTGGGCCCCATGCTGTTTAACCTATTCATTAACAATATTGGGGAGGGGGTAAACAGCCATGTTTCAATGTTTCCTGATGATACCAAAATCGGGAGGGTAATAGACACTGAATCAGACACTATAACATTACAGGGGGACCTGGATAAAATAGGGGGATGGGCAACTATATGGCAGATGAGGTTTAATGTAGATAAATGTAAAGTTGTGCACTTTGGGGCTAAAAATAAGAAACCGAATCACACACCAATGGGAGCTCCGCTGGGGAAGTCCGAAAGGGAAACAGATTTGGGGGTCATTGTAGACCATAGGCTGAATAATAGCTCGCAGTGTCAGGCTGCGGTATGCAAAGCAAGTAGGGTCCTGTCCTGTATTAAGAGGGGAATGTTTTGCAGGGACAAGTCCATAATTGTGCCACTTTATAGATCGCTGGTTCGGCCTCATCTGGAGTATGCGGTCCAGTTTTGGGCACCAGTGAACAGAAAGGATATAATTGAACTGGAAAGAGTCCAGAGGAGGGCGACCAAACTCATAAAGGGGATGGAGGACCTGAGCTATGAGAACAGACTACTTAATTTAAATATGTTCTCATTGGAAGTAAGGAGATTGAGGGGGTACATAATTTTTATGTACAAAATGTTTACCGGGAATAGCAACATTAGCAGCAAACTCTTTACAATTAACTCCATGACAAGGACGAGAGGCCACCGCCTAAAATTAGTGGAGAAAAAATGTCATCACAAGGGATGAAGGGGTTTCTTCTCAGTTAGATCAGTCAGGGTCTGGAACTCGCTGCCACATGCTGTGATTTCGGCTGAGAGTGTGTAATTATTCAAGAGGCGATTGGACGATTTCCTCAGAGACCGCAACATACAGGGGTACAAGTACTCTTAAGACTGAGATCACACAGAGGGACCTATACATACACACACATAAGTAGGACCATACACACATACACAATAGGTTGAACTTGATGGACATGTGTCTTTATTCAACCTCAAATACTATGCAAGTATAAAACAACAAAAAAGCAAACATACCTGTGTACTTCTTCCGCTGAAAGGATTTTTTGGCTAGATTAATCATGGTCTGTATAATAAAATGCAGAATAGTATTACTTTTGTCAAAGCTGCATGTTTAAATTAATCACATTTCAGATTCATTCTGGCTAGATCTTTTTGCACTAAAGCAGACTTTTTATACTCAGGGAAATTTAGATGTGAACATCTTTGATTTTGCAGAGGTTTTATTCCAGCTTCTTTGAAAAGTTGCTGTAAAGCACAGGGGAAAGCATTTACAGATGAACTGTGAAAATGGCAGACTTCTGAATATGTGAACAGCTGGAACTTAATCTGATTGAACTTCTTCTGGGAGAGATACTCTTCATGGTACGGCTACTTATAACCTTTTTGATTTGTGCAAGTGCATTAAATAGAATGCATTACCATATTTTTTTGTTCAAAAGGTAAAATACACTATGCGTTTTTTGGGATATAGCAAATAGGCAATCATTTTGGATTTTAGTGACTAAAGAATGGTTGTACCAGCTACAATTAAACTTTGTCCAAGTCTGCAACAGATTAAACTCATGTAACCTTTTTTTCTTTGAAAACATAATTTTTGTCTTAAAGCTCACATCATGTATTTCCAGTGAGCTCATATTTTGAATTGTTATAATCAAATCTTTACATATTTGCTTATCCAGACCTTTGTTATTGCATTAAATGTGGAGATGTGTAGCCACTAGAGGGGGTGTAGCATAGGAACTGCAATTTCTCGGCCTCTCTGTCTAAAGTGCATCTAAATCCAAGAACCAGGGCGGGGTCGAGGCAGAAAGGGCATCCACCTTTGGCGCTGTGCTGCGAGGGGGAGCAGGAGCCTCTTCTACCTGTGCATCATCCCAACCATGTCATGCACTAATGATTCAATCTCATGTTTAGTTTACTCATTTGTTTTGAGATTGTAGTCAATTACGGGAGTGAGCTTGCAGCGGTGGCTACTTTACAACACACACAGAGACCATGGGGAACAAAAGTGGCTACCCTCCAGAAGAAAAGACAGTGTCAGCATGAATTCAGAGATCATTTGAGGATCTACAGCTTTTTACATTTTAACTCCTGAGTTTAGAGTCACTTTAACATGTTCATTACCTTCTTCCATTATTATTTATTATTATTTTTGCTTTTTTTTAAACCATTTGAAGGTAATGTTTGTAGAACCAAATTGAATAAAAGGCGTGTACCAGTAACATGATTCTAGTGCCTTCCTAAAAAGGACAGGGACAAATTGCAGAATACAATTTGTAGTTAACCTTAATTAGTTTTATTTAGCCTTGTTAAAGGGTATTATTCATATAGGGATTATGTATGCATGTGATGAACATAAGTGATGATTGATTTTCTATATATACATTTGTTCAGTATGGGAATATACGCAATGAGATTAGAGTCTGTGGTTCAGGTTGTATTTGCTATACATCTGTTACTGATCAAGCAGAAATGCTTAGAACCTCCCACATTCCTTATTATCAAGAAAGACTGTGAAATATTCTAAATCAAAGTTTATGAAGTGTTTACAAAGTATGTATTATATCTCTTTATTGCAATATTTCTTGATTAAGTTATTCATATAAGAAAGAACATTGTATTATGTATAAATATTGGTATTTGTAACATTATATAGTTTATTAGAATGTATTATTGCATTCAACACAAGAATCCTCTATTCCCATCCCCCTTGAAACCTTATGGTTTGTCTAAAGTTTCTGATTACACTTGGACCTAGATGGCCGGAGAGGAGGGGGGGGGGACTGGAGCACAAAGGACTCACACTCACGCTGACTTGCTGGACTCACACTCAGACACGCGGTCATGCAGGGACTGACAGACACACAGACATGAGAGACTAACATTTTAAACACTAACAAGAACTTATTAATACATCTACATATTTATATACTTTTGTTTTATGCTATTATTTTGTAATCATTTGTAACTTTGTAATTAAACACATTTATGAGTTTCAAGCAAGAACGGAAGCTATTTTTCCTCTTTTAAACTTTTCACCTTAAGAACAAGAATATAAATATGACATAAAAATATGACATCAAATATCATATTCTACAAGCCTATAATTGGTAGTTAAAAATGTATCTAACTTTTATTATTTTGATTCCCTTCCTATGATTGTGAACATTTGGGCAGCTATACAGCCTCCCAGATCATTTGTATTCTAAAGCCCTCCACCTGCTGTAAAAAATTGATACAAAGATCACGGCTATAAAAGCAGCTGTGATCTTGGTATAATCACTTTTTAAAATCAGGATATACATGTACATCCTATGGTCCTGGAATAGTTACTTTTTTGTTTGTGGATTGCATTATATAATGTGGATTGCATTATAGTGGTTAATAGTGGGCTCACTCCAGTCAATATAGGAAATCCGTT
>NW_017308354.1:178664-214758 GCF_000935625.1 Nanorana parkeri | reverse complement strand
GTTCCAGTAACTTCAGTGACACCTATAGCAACAACTAGAGCTTAACTTTATTTCTCTATATAGACTAGTGCAGCAAAGTATCTCTTCTGCATGTTTTCTTGGGTTTAGTAAACTGAAATCTGGTCTTTATGGGCTACTGCACTTTGTAGGGCTTGGACTGTATCTGATCACTTAGATGAGCCTAGACCTGACTCTCCATGTTTGCCCACTGCCTTGTTCCTGAATTTTGCCCTGGTTCTGAATATATATCAGGGGGTTACAAATGGGGATAATGTTCCTACTTCCCTGACCATAAGGGAACATGTATAAAACCACAATACAATTGCTTTTGAAGCTTTGCATACAGGCTTCAGCTTTTTGAAAATCTTTTGTGTACAGTAAGCTTCAGCAGCTTTTTTATTTTTTTGAAAGCACTCTTAGCTCCAGTTCCATAGTCTGGCCAGGAAGGGGGTCTAAACACCTGGTCTTGAAGTGGTTAATAGGAGTGCTGACTCCCTTTAAACAAGCAGGCACATTGTCTTCCCTTGCTGCTTGCTTGTTTTGGTCATTGGTTACTTGAGTTGAAGACCCTGCCTATTGTGCTTTTACCTAGTATAAAGAAATACTCAACCTCTAATTTATAACTTGACAGCTTCACCTGATCTAAAGGGGCTAGTGTCTTCACATGGGTTAATACCAGGCTGGCTGTTCTGTCTTCTGCTCAGGTCACTGCAGTCCCTCAGCGTTCACTCTATGGTGACTGACCCACCCACAGGCTCTTTCTATAGCTGGTGATTCTCTCGTTGGTTATGTTTAGATGAAGCACTGGGATCTTGTAATGTAGATCTAGGCAGCTAGCTGTGGCTGTTAATGGCTCCTATTACAGGAATGCTGTAAACTGCTGTCATTGTATTAAGCAGCCCTGATCCATGGCATCCAAGTCCTAACTGGTCAGAGTGGTTACCTGCACTGCTCATCTTTGGGCACCATAGCTCTTGGAGAGCAAATATTAGCAATCCATGTTGGGTGGGACAAGAAAGCAGAAGGTCTTTAAACATGGCAACCACCAGAGTGTTGGATGAAGAGGGTACTGTGAGCACTGTTTAAAGTGGTCATCAGTGTGGGGAGCAGGACAGGTAGTATCTCAGGGCAATATTTTGCTAGATTTTAGGCTGGTGCACTAAATGGCAACCTTGGCTTTCAGACATGTGGGGGGTTTTGTCTTATCTTCACCCATTAGTAGCTATCTTAATGAGACCCTGTTGCCTTACTCTTCAGCATAAGATCTATGTGCACTTAACCTCCTTGGCATGTTTAAGTGTAGGCGTTTCTCTTGTATAGACATCCAAAAGCCCTTAGTGCTGCCATCTTGGATATGTCGGCTGCCCCTGCTGACTTGCCGCTATCACTTAAAATACAATCCATAGTATTCCTTCACTCCTCCCCCCAGCAGCCACACAAAATGTTATGTAGGAAGGGTTGGAGTAACTGGATACTCCAGGAGAGGGCTGTGACATGTAAGGATGGATGGGGTCTGTGCTAGGAAACTGGTACTTAGTGGCTATTCCCTAGTTTAGAGGTGCATTACAAGTTAAATAAAAACGATATGAAGGCAAAATGCTGAAAGGAAGTATTTAAAATACTTTATTACATTTTTCTATAATATATCTTTCAGGTTCTCTTCACAAAAAAATAAAAATGCAATGTCTACTATTCTATATTCAGGCTGTCTAGCTGTCACACTGACCTGAAGCTTGTGAAAGGTGTATATACTTGGTAAATCCTTATTAGCATTATATCTGATTAGTCTTTGGAAATGGGTTAACGGGTCTGTCGCTTGTCTGTCATGTGTAGAGCTGCCAAATCAATGTAACATTCTACTTTTCTGTGCACAGATGTCTCAAGATTGGGTGGTCTACACCACCAGCCTGACCTACAGCCCAACCTCCTCCATTCCAATCATCAGAACCAACCCAGCTGTGGTCCCCATAATGTGCTACTATAAGAGGGTACTGTGAGCACTGTTTAAAGTGGTCATCAGTGTGGGGAGCAGGACAGGTAGTATCTCAGGGCAATATTTTGCTAGATTTTAGGCTGGTGCACTAAATGGCAACCTTGGCTTTCAGACATGTGGGGGGTTTTGTCTTATCTTCACCCATTAGTAGCTATCTTAATGAGACCCTGTTGCCTTACTCTTCAGCATAAGATCTATGTGCACTTAACCTCCTTGGCATGTTTAAGTGTAGGCGTTTCTCTTGTATAGACATCCAAAAGCCCTTAGTGCTGCCATCTTGGATATGTCGGCTGCCCCTGCTGACTTGCCGCTATCACTTAAAATACAATCCATAGTATTCCTTCACTCCTCCCCCCAGCAGCCACACAAAATGTTATGTAGGAAGGGTTGGAGTAACTGGATACTCCAGGAGAGGGCTGTGACATGTAAGGATGGATGGGGTCTGTGCTAGGAAACTGGTACTTAGTGGCTATTCCCTAGTTTAGAGGTGCATTACAAGTTAAATAAAAACGATATGAAGGCAAAATGCTGAAAGGAAGTATTTAAAATACTTTATTACATTTTTCTATAATATATCTTTCAGGTTCTCTTCACAAAAAAATAAAAATGCAATGTCTACTATTCTATATTCAGGCTGTCTAGCTGTCACACTGACCTGAAGCTTGTGAAAGGTGTATATACTTGGTAAATCCTTATTAGCATTATATCTGATTAGTCTTTGGAAATGGGTTAACGGGTCTGTCGCTTGTCTGTCATGTGTAGAGCTGCCAAATCAATGTAACATTCTACTTTTCTGTGCACAGATGTCTCAAGATTGGGTGGTCTACACCACCAGCCTGACCTACAGCCCAACCTCCTCCATTCCAATCATCAGAACCAACCCAGCTGTGGTCCCCATAATGTGCTACTACTATCGGTGAGTCTACACAAGGGGGACAGGGCAGATCTAACAGCATTGCATCCTTACTAGTCAATAGCTTAAGCTAAAAACATTTGGAAAGAGTAGGGGACGGTTAAAACCCCAGTCATGATGTTTTGCCATCTGTCCTATTCAAGAGCTTCACTTGGGCCTTGTTCACACCAAGCGCGGAGCAGGTGCAGAGCGGAGCAAAACTACGTCCAATGTATTCAATGGTATTTTTAGCTCCAGTTCACATCGCAGCGTTCAGTTCCAGAGCAGCTAAAAAAAACTGCAGCAGGCCCTATTTTACCTGCTCTGGAATGCATGCAAATGCATCAAAAATGCTTGCAAATGCCTGGAACGCACTGAATGCCTATTTTAAACTAAAAACATGCAGATCTGCTGGGCATTTGGTGTGAACAAGGCCTCATCCTGCTCTAAACACAAGTGAGTACTTTCCAATGAGGTATATCCCCCATGATGTCACTGGAACAAGTGCCCATTAGGAAAATGCATCCATGCCTTTTCTGGTGATCATTTGGGTTAAGGCCTTTCCCTCACTCGGGCCTAGTGAGTTGCTACTAATCCTATACACTGACAAACCTGAACCTGGCAGATGTTCTAGAATTCTCTACTTTCACCTGTGGCCCATCTAAGTTTGTGGTAAAAGCATGCATTTGGATTGTCACAGTGCCCTAAATTCTGAATGAGGGGCCAACTAACAAACTTGCGGGCAGTGCACCCCAATCCAGATGTCCTTGGCCCATGTCATATATTTAATTTTTTGGGGCTAGGATGTGTTGGCAACCTGTTCGGGAACTAAAGTCTAAATGGCCGTAAAGTTTTTGGCTTGGGTATGCTTTAACTATTGACTCAATCTATCGACTTGTAGCCTGTACCTACAACCTAGCTTTTCTGCCGCAGTGATAAACAATATCTGTTGCTGGCTAAAACTAGGATTAGCATTGACAGTGGTGGGGTTCCTATGAGTCTCCATGACTTTAGACTGCCTCATGGACAAGTGTGGGACCTACTATCTCTAACATCTGGAATATCTCCAATGTCCTTTTGGTAGTGCAGGGATTATAATGCTGTCAATGCTATTCTTAAAACCAGCCTGGGGAAAATATTGTATGTTCCTATGCATTCTCAAATTTTAGAGGTACAGGCTTCAGGTATTTTCTGAGTCCTTGTCAGGCAACAAGAATGGAGCCAATCTGAAGCTAGCATGAATGATGACAGTCTATAACTATTTTCCAGCTGTTAGTTGCCATGGTCAGGCTTGCAACAAAGTAAATAATGGGGGGCTACCATACTGATTAACAATTTTCCCTTGAAGATGGTACTTTAAAATGCAATATAGATCTGTGAAATTCCATGATTATAGCTCATGACTCATTACTGACACTTCTGTTCTCTGTATAGGCATGGTAATGTGAGCAGCAAGGCCATTAAGCCAACATGGCTTCCATTCAGCACCACTGTGTCCTCAGAAGAGAGGCTGTCCTTTTCTTTGCGCTTGATGGCTGGTGAGTTGGATGAGGAAGAGGGATAATGGGAGGCAGCTGGGATTTAATTTTTTTGTTTATACTTGCAGAGGACTGGAGTGGCCCTAGAAGTTCTTCAGTGTTTCAGTTGGGAGATATTCTCTACATAGAGGCCTCTGTGGACACTCAGAACCATATTGGCCTGATCCTGTTTATTGACCGATGTGTGGCCACCATATCGCCTGATGCCAGCTCTTCTCCTAATTATGACATCATTACAGACCATGGGTATGCTCTAATATCTGGGGAAAGGGTCATTGCTCTAATGAACCCTGTTGGGAAGGGGAGGGGCTTGCGCCAATGACTCCACTGTCTAACTGACCATCTTCTACAGGTGTCTGGTAGATGGAATGCAAGAAGACTCCTCTGCAGCCTTCATGACGCCAAGGGTCAAACCAGACAATCTACGGTTCACAGTAGATGTCTTCCGATTCCTAGGAAATGATGTGTCTCTGGTGAGGATTTGAATTGGTTGCAACAGATGGGATGCCTTGTAAGAACTGATAACATATTAAAATCTTTCCCTTAAGATCTACATAACCTGTTACCTGAGAGCTGCTGCAGCCACCCAGATCCCGGATTCCATGAACAAGGCCTGTTCCTATAGCAAAGCCACAAATGGGTGAGAATGTATTAAAATAGTCTGTCTATTGGTTACTGTATTTACTGTGCCATAGCCACTGCATCTAGACCTCAAATATGTAACGGAGAAACCTGCACAAGAGCTGTGCCTGGAACAATGACTGTGATCCAATAACATGGAGCTTTCCAAAAGCTAACGGTGTAAGCAGCTGGAAATATTGATGCCTGTAATGGTGCACAGGTGGCCTCTGCTGTCTCCCAGGGTTTTTCCTATACCATGTGCACTAATTACATGGCTGTCTAGCAACAAACATCTTACCCAAGCAGTCACACCTGATACCGGCATAGTCAGCATTATGGGAATGTTGCCTTGCTTCTACTCCTTGGTCCCAAAAGGGACACCTTGGTGTTAGCTGCAAATTCCAACCTAGGTGATCAGGACCCCCCCCCCCCTTCAAATTATAAGCTTTGCTGGCACCTGGTATCCTGTCATTTTAAGCACCTAATCTTGCCAAAGATGAGATGGTGGCACTAAAAATTAGGTCACATGAGCACTGCTTGGAGCATCACTTTTTTTTAGTTGAGTAGAACTTTATGTGCAGGAAGAGTAATGTCAATCGCGCTTGGAAGCACTATTCAGTTCCAGACTGGAGTGCTTGAATGTCTGAATAGAAGGGATGTAGCCTCAGATGTCTATTAGGCACGTCACTGTACCTCAAGTGCACTATATCTGCTGGGAATGAGTGCAGTTTTTATTCATAACAAAAAGTCAATCCATTTGACAGCTGCCTGGCTTTTATCCAAAAATTAACTTTTTTTTTCTTAAAATACAGGCTGTGATACTGACAATTGCTTGTCTTCTCTAGCTGGTCTGCAGTTGAGGGCCCCAGCAATATCTGCCAGTGTTGTCAGACAACAGGCACCTGCAGCAACCCTAATCTGATGACAGGAGGAAGGACCAGATTTGGAAGACTGAGGGCATTTGGCAAGAGGGAAGCCTTGGATGGTGAGTTAACCTACAGCTGCTCTATAAAGTGTAATGTATGGCAGTAGGTGATCTCTAGATATAGACTCCAGAGATGCACAAGGGTAGCAATATGGGGTAAAGCTAAAAACCCAATGGCTGCTTTGTGCTCCCAATGGATACGCTTCCTCATTTGCCACATAATCTGACTAGGAGTGGAATGTCTGTGGCAATAGAAATCTGGGGGGGTCGGCTTCCTATTCTGTTCAACTCTTGTTTCATGTGACTAGGTCTATAATGGGTTTTACATTTTTTCAATTCAACTTTACTAATCTCTTAATAGCATGGAAGTGTACAGAAATCTGTATGTGCCTCTTGACCCCCAATGTTTTTTCTCCTACAGAACCCCACATGGAAGGTGGACAAAGTGTGACCACTCTGGGACCTCTGCTTGTGACTGGGCCAAAACAAAGCGACGTTGCACTTCAAATGACAAAGGAAGAGTCTGCCCCTGTGGAGCTCTGGGTGTTGGTGGCCGTCGGATGTCTCAGTCTTCTTGTTGTCCTTGTATGTGCAGTGTCCATTGGGAAGTCTCTGAAAAAGCCACACAATGTGCTGTCTGTGGAACAATAAAACAATTCTCATTTAATCTGGTCTCTTTTATTTATAGATGGCATAATATACTTGACGTTTTCCTGTAACATTGGGGTTTACTGAGAGATCTGTACATGAGTCTTGTGTATTAATGTCAGAGGTTTCTCCAACATAATTATTAAAGGGAAATGTTACTCTCCTTAATGGGGACAGAAATTGAGTCTATTACGGTAGATCTTGTAGAGCCCCAAATGTAATATGAAATGTGTCAAATTATCAACTAATAATCCAGGTTTGGATTTTAAGTAGGGCTCTGGAAATTAACAATTTATTCCTCTATTAATCGTTTAACTTTTAGATCGATTTAAAATTATTTTAATCAAAAATTAAAGAGTTTAGTTTTGCGCCCTCTTGTTTCTCTCTTTGGTTTTCACATCCGATGCACTCATGAAATAGACTTCCCCCAAGTAGCAGAACACCAGTGCCTGCGACCCTGGGATATAAGAATGAAGGCATGCTGGGACTTGCAGTTCAACAATAACCAGCATGCCTTCATTCCCCCTGTACACCTCTCCACATCACCCAGGGAACTACATGTCCCAGCATGCCCTTATGGTCTTTGTACACCGTGCCCCCACATAAATCACCCAGGGAACTACAAGTTCCAGCATGCAAGCCCCCTGCAGCAGTTCTCTTTCTATTCCATGTTCTATAGCTTGAGCAGGGTGCTGTAAAAAAACATACCAGCGTGGGGGGACAGCGGCCGGGAACATTGAGGCGGGTCTCTGTATCAGGTGGCTGCTGCTGGGTCCTTGCAGCTGAGGCCCCTGTGCTGCCCCAGTATTTGCCTGCATTTCTGGCTTGTTTTCTCCGCCCGGCCCGCCCCGCAAGTGGCGGAGTGCCAGGGCCCGGTCGCATATGCGACCCTGGTAGTTCCGCCACTGCAGGTAACGAAGGGAAGGGGGAGGAGTCCGGTGACGTCATGGACATCGACGTCAACGGACTCCGTTACCCATCACGGACAACTACATCACCCGACTCCTCCCCCCCTTCCCTTCGTTAGCCGACAGAGCCACTTGGGGGGGGAGGAGTCCTGTGACGTCACCGGATCTCCGACTGAAGCCGGCGGAGAGGTGAGTACTATGATCGATCAAAATAATTTTGATCGATCAAAGAAATTAACGATTAATCGACAGCTGCACTTCTAATATATATATATGCACTATGTGGCTTTCCATTAACCCCCCCCCCCATCTTGCTCCCAGAAATGTGCCCATTGAAATTTACTGATATTATGTTGCAATCAGGTCCTTACATGGAATGGACAGGTGCTGCTACTTCAAATATTAAGCTAATACTTATGTTTAAATCACCCTTAGGGCTTTGCTGTTTTACTATACTATGTAAATACATTTGTAATCCAGCATTTTATTATTCTGAGTTGCCCCACTCAAGTGGCGGCCATATTGAGTGGGGCACATGAGATTAATAATTTGCAGGATTAGTGTGATCCTAGTAAATTGTATTACTTCATTGCTGTGCTGTGTGTGTATGGGCCAATGTAGTTGGATCTGTATGTGCGTTTATAATTGAAATTAATCGATTTAAAAAAAGTAGATTAATTGAACACTAAAATTTTAATCATTACCAGCCCTAATTTCAAGTGGTAGACCCCCCATCCTTTTGTAGTCTTTGTCCTCATTAGGTTGGTTCTGCCCTTACTAATTACTGTGATGAAAGCAATGGGAATCTTTACACTGGTGATGGACCACAACTTAAGTTGTTGTGGGAGGGGGTGCTGGGTGCTTACTGTCCTTGTGACCTTATAATAATGTGACTTGTCCTAGTGTCACAGGGTAAAGTAAGATTCCCACTAACAGTGGCATTCTATACAAAACTAGAGTTCTGGATGGGGACTGAATTAAAAATGAGCTCAATACTTGTGTAATGGTTTAAGCACACGTTGAGTGTATAACCTTGAAACCAACTATTGGACCACTGTAGCGATCCACCTTCCCGCTAAGTGCTATCCCAGCACAGGAGAACATTGCTGTACTTTCACTGTAACATTGGGGTTTTCCGAGGGATCTGTACACGGGTGTGTCAGAGGTTTCTCCAACATGCTTATTGAAAGGAAATGTTTAATGGGACAGAACTTGAGGCTATTAGTAAATCTTGTAGAATCCCAAGGCTACTATAACATGATAAACCCATCCCTGGATTACTAGTTAAGTGGTAGAACAACCCCTCCCCCCCATTTTTTGTGCGCACTAGGTTGACTCTGCCCTCATTTCTTCTGAAAAGAAGGCAATTGGAATCTTTTTATACTGGTGATGAACTACAATTTAGGTTTTTTTTTGTGGGAGGGCTGGAGGCTTACTGTCCGTGTGACCTTATAATCATGTGACTTGTGGCAGGCTAAACATTCTATACAAGACGAGTTCTGGATGGGAACTGAATTCCAAATGAGCTCAATACTTGTGTAATGGTCTAAGCACATGTTGAATGTATAATAGGGATGCACCGATATTTTGGTACCGAGTACCGATAATTTCGGTACTCGCCAATACCGTAGCGTATAACCTTGAAACCAACTTTTGGTCCACAAAAAACAAACTTACTGAATAGATCTGGTATTGACTGATGTGTGGCCACCATATCTCCTGATGCCAGCTCTTCTCCTAATTATGCAATCATTACAGACCATGGGTATGTTCTAAAATTTGGGGAAAGGGTCATTTGCCTTAATCCCTGTCGGGAAGAGGGGGGGGGGGGGGCTTGCGCTGATGACTCCACTGTCTAACTGACCATCTTCTACAGGTGTCTGGTAGATGGAATACAAGAGGACTCCTCTGCAGCCTTCCTGACTCCAAGGGGAAAACCAGACAATCTACGGTTCACAGTAGATGTCTTCCGATTCCTAGGAAATGATGCGTCTCTGGTGAGGATTTGAGTTGGTTGCAACAGATGGGATGGCTTGTAAGAACTGATAACCTATTAAAATCTTTCCCATTAGATCTACATAACCTGTCACCTGAGAGCTGCTGCAGCCACCCAGGTCCCAGATTCCATGAACAAGGCCCGTTCCTATAGCAAAGCCACAAATGGGTGAGAATCTATTAAAATGGTAGTCTGTCCATTGGTTACTGTATTTACTGTGCCATAGCCACTGCATCTAGACCTCATATGTAGTGGAGGAACCTTCTGCACAAGAACTGTGCCTGGAACAATGACTTTGTGATCCAATAACATGGAGCTTTCCAAAAGCTAATAATGTAAGAAGCTGGAAATATTGATAAGTGTAATGGTGCACAGGTTGCCTCTGCTGTCTCTCAGGGTCTTTCCTATACCATGTACACTGGTTGCATGGCTTTCTAGGAAGAAACATCTTACCCAAGCAGTCACACCTGAGATCCTCAGGTACCGGCAAAGTCATATGGGAATGGTGCCTTGCTTCTTCTCGGTCTCAAAAGGGACACCTTGGTGTTGGCTGCAAATTCCCACCTAGGTGATCAGGACTACGCCCCCCCACCACCCACTAAATAAAGCTGTGCTAGCACCTAGTATCCTGTCACTCAAGCACCTAATCTTGCCAAAAATTAGATGGTGGCACTAACAATTGGGTCACATGAGCACTGCTTAGAGCATCACTTTTTAGTCGAGTAGAACTTCATGTGCAGGAAGAGTAATGTCAATAGGTGTCAGCACCTAGGACGTTTTTTAGAGGGAGAACCTCAACTGTGGAACTGGCAAGAATTAGTCACCCGCTCTGGAGGTAAGTGGGCAATCAGTCGGGCACTCCTGGCGTCGCTCTCAATCTAGGGCGGAGAGTTAGGAGTGGTTGACATCATGGGCCCGTATTAGCCAGATGGTAGTTAGCTACAGTTAGTGAGTAATGTTGGGGTATTCCTTCATACCCCCCTGAGTACGTGAGTTAATGGTATAGACAGCACAGTGTTCTAAGAGTACGCACGGCAGAGCCCAGTTGCCCAATCACGCTACAGTCCTTAGTATAAATAACGCAAGTGTAAGGTAACAGATATAGACAGATCCTAGTGCAGTAGATGTATCACTTAGCTAGAGTATATTTCTATGCACAACAAGAACATGCAGGATTGCATAACATGGCAGGGTACTTGCGGTTCCCAGGGGGGATAGCAGCTGTCGGTCACTGGCGTGTGGGGGAGTCCGTCCAGAGGTGGTTAGTCCACGCAGGGTTTGATGCAGGAGGGAGGCTTCAGGCTTTCTGTAGGGTTGCCGGCGTTCGGTGGTAGCAGGTGTGAGGTCCAAAATAAGCGAACACCTTACCTTACCCCCGAACCGGCTTTAAGGCCCCGTTCACACCTTTCCGTTTTGTCGGGCGTTCAACGCTCTACAAAACGTACAACCATGAAAATCCCATTGTTTTCTATGGGCATGGTTCACACCTTTCCGTATTTCCGCCCGTCTGAACGCCCTACAAAACGGCTGACACCCAAACAAGTACATGTACTTCTTTGGGCCGTTTTGGAGGGCGTTTTCCATTGGGATACAGCCAAGCAGCCTTCGGAATCGCGCGACGGTCGCGCGATTTTTTTACCGCGAATCGCTGTAAAAAAACGCGTGATGGTCGTGCGACAGACGTGCATACGTAAAACGCCTAGGTGTGAACCCAGAGTTAAAAGGAATCGCGGAAGTGCGGCTGGGAGGAGCCTCACGACGGACACAGTACTTCCGCGTTCCACCGTGGAGCGCAACGGCGCCGCAGTATACGTCACTGTGTCTGCGCCGGCTGCGCTCCACGCCGGAACGCAGCCCGCGAATCATTACAATAGGGCTTGAAAGCACCATTCACTTCCAGACTGGAGTGCTTGAATGCATGTCTTAATGGAAGCCATGTAGCCTCAGATGTGCTTCTTTTGGGCACTTGTCACTGTACCTCTAGTGCACTATATCAGCTGGGAATGAGCGCACTTTTTATTCATAACAAAAAGTCAGTCCATTTTACAGCTGCCTGGCTTTTATCAAAAAATTTAATTTGTTCTTAAAATATAGGCTCTGATACTGACAATTGCTTGTCTTCTCTAGCTGGTCTGCAGTTGAGGGCCCCAGCCATATCTGCCAGTGTTGTCAGACAACAGGCACCTGCAGCAACCCTAATCTGATGACAGGAGGAAGGACCAGATTTGGAAGACCGAGGGCATTTGGCAAGAGGGAAGCCTTGGATGGTGAGTTAACCTACAGCTGCTCTATACAGTGTAATGTATGGCAGTAGGTGATCTCTAGATATAGACTCCAGGGATGCACAAGGGTAGCAATATGGGGTAAAGTTAAAAACCCAATGGCTGCTTTCTGCTCCCAATGGATACGCTTCCTCACTTTCCAGTCACATAATCTGACTAGGAGTGGAATGTCTGTGGCAATAAAAATTGTACCCCCCCCTTCCATTTCTGTTTAACTCTTGGTTAATGTGACTAGGTCTATAATGGGTTTTAACTTTCGTCAATTCAACTTTACTAATCTCTTAATAGCATGGAAGTGTACAGAAATATGTATGTGCCTCTTGACCCCCCCTCCCCCCCAATATTTTTCTCCTACAGAACCCCACATAGGTGGGCAAAGTGTGACCACTCTGGGACCTCTGCTTGTGACTGGGCCAAAACAAAGCGACGTTGCACTTCAAATGACAAAGGAAGAGTCTGCCCCTGTGGAGCTCTGGGTGTTGGTGGCCGTCGGATGTCTCGGTCTTCTTGCTGTCCATGTATGTGCAGTGTCCATTGGGAAGTCTCTGAAAAAGCCACACAATGTGCTGTCTGTGGAACAATAAAACAATTCTCATTTAATCTGGTCTCTTTTATTTATAGATGGCATAATGTACTTCCTGTTTTCCTGTAACATTGGGGTTTACTGAGGGATCTGTACATGAGTCTAGTGTGTTAATGTCAGAGGTTTCTCCAACATACTTATTAAAGGGAAATGTTACTCTCCTTACTGGGGACAGAAATACACAACTGCTTGCGCTTTATTTCAAAGCTGGTTGGAAAAAAAATTATCTTGAGGGCTACAGAACATCATTCTAGAGAGGGTGGGGGCTTGTAGTCCTAGCATAGTTGGGCAATTTTGCTTCCATAGATGAAGTAGTGAAATCCAACTGTGAGCAAATCTGCCCTTCAACATGGCAATTTGCATCAGGGCTCTTGGGGAAGGGTACTGAGGCAGGGTGCTGTAATGTTTTCAGGAAGCTATATACTGCACCGTGCCTCCCCCCCCCCACCATGATCTGCCTGCATTAGTGGCCCAGTGACATCACAGCATGTTGAAGCCAAAATGTAGTTCCAAAACATCGCTTCTGGTAACGTGCCAGCAGAAGATTTCAACGTGTTAGTGTTTAGTGCACATTGCTGACAAAATTACACTAAACCAGGAGGATTTTTATAGCGCCCTCTTAGTTCTCGGCTCTGCACACCTCCTGTGCCCATTATGAGGGACTCCCACTATTGTGCTCAGTTTCCAGCTTTGCACAGCTGCAGTGGCTATTATAAGGGGCTCCCACCATTCCTGTACTGAATTTTGGGGTCTGAGCACATGTTGTGCCTATTAGGAGGAGCTCCCACCATCCCTGCACTGAGTTCCCCCGGTCTGTACACCTGTTGGGACCATTATGTTTCCCACCATGCCTATGCTAAGTTTCTGACTTTAAACATCTGCTGTGCCCTCTATGAGGGGTTCCCACCATCCCTCATCTGGGTTCCTGGGTCTGTACAACTGCTGTGCCCATTATGGGGGGTTTTCCACTATACCTGAGCTGAGTTCCTGGGACTGTATACTGTCTGTGCCCATTTTGAGGGGTTCCCTCCATCCTTGAGGTGGGTTCCTAGGTCTGTACATCTGATGTGCCCATTATAAGAGGTTTCCACCATCCCAGAGCTAAGTTTATGGTACATAGCGCAAGCATCGGGGCATTTTGGCAAGTACAAGTACTTGTCAAAATGCAGTGTTTTTTCCGCCCTCACCCTGCAGTGCCCTCAGGCGTCCGCTTGCCGTTCCTTGCAGTAGCGCCGGGCCTGCTTACCATCCCTGTGCTGAGCTCCCGGGTCTGTATGCCTGTGCCCATTATGAGAGGTACCCACCATCCCTGAGCTGAGTTCCCGAGTCTGTACACCGGCGGTGCCCATTATAAGAGGTTCTCAACATCCCTTCTGGATTTTTATTTTTATATATATTACCCATAATGTGACCGGAGGAGCTGAGAACACACAAAGGTGGATGTGGTCACACAAAACTTCACCTTAGGATGGACTGACTTTAAGTAATAATAAATAAGACATTACAGCAAAGCAAGATCTAAGTGGCTCCCAGTGATATAGCTCATTCAGAGAGCACAGCATGTATTTACTGGATCAGTGTGCGTCCTGGGGTCCATGGAAATGAATGGTAACGCAAAGAGCTCATTCACATGTTGCATGTGTTGATACTATGGATGTGCAATGGTTTGGTGCAACTTCCCAGTTCGCCTGAGTCCTCCAACATTAGTTGGCACGCATTATTTGGCATGAAGGCGCCCATTGCATGGTCTGAATAAATTTTCAATGTACCAGAAGACACATGGCAATTTTCTTTGCAACATATGTGTTTCATGTTGAGTTCATTTATGGACATCATTGAGTGTGCGCCCCATAACTCATATAACACATTGTTGCAAAAGGCTCTGAAACAGGTGCAAAACAGTGTAAATGAGTCCTAAGACTAGAGCTGGTTCCTCCAAACTACGACCCGTGGGCCACATGTTGCATGCTACAAGATATTATGTGGTCCACAGTCACCCCCAGCTGGCTGGCAGTGTATGCGGGGGTGCTCTGCTGGGCATTCCTAGATACAAGGGAGGACTATGCATTGAATAGTTGTAAAATATACAATGTGGCCCTTGTACTGAAAAGTTTGGAGACCCCTGGACTAGAGCTACACAGGAGACGTTTGGGTGTTAATGTTTGTTGCATTAAGGCCCCCCATTGAAATGAATGGTTTTAGTAACAGGTGTGGATGTTGCTGCTTGCACTGGTTTATGGGCCAGGGTTTGGTTGTGCTGGAGATGATGTCTTAGCTAGACATAGTCGTCAGTCAGATTGGTGGAGGAACTACCAGCGGGCTGTACCTGCCCAGGCTCCTTCTAGATGGGGTTCCAGAGAGCTTTATCGGGGCAGTAATGAGCCTGTGCTTGGGTTTGGGGCTTCCAGAGCTGGAGCTCAGTGGGGTTCATCTGCTGGACGTCCAGGTGGGATGCTCCGACAGCAACCACAGACTAGACCTTCCTCTGTCAGTGTCCAGTGTGGCGAGGACACCATGGAGGTCAGTGTCCAGAGGGATTTGTATGGGAATGGAAAGCTAGTAAAACCTTCTGATCTGAGCCTGGGAGCCCAACAATGCAAGCCAAGCACCCAAAGTACTGACAACATGGTCATCTTCCAGATTAGCCTCCAGGACTGTGGCAACACTGCGCAGGTAACTTTCTTTAATAGTTGCACTCCAAATCCTTCCTTTCTCGTTTTGTATGTGTTCCAGTAACTTCAGTGATCCCTATAGCAACAACTAGAGCTTAACTTTATTTATTCTCTATATAGATTAGAGCAGCAAAGTATCTCTTCTGCATGTTTTTTCTTGGGTTTAGTAAACCTGAAATCTGGTCTTCATGGGCTACTGTATCTGATCACTTAGATGAGCCTAGACCTGACTCCATGTTTGCCCACTGCCTTGTTCCTGAATTTTGTCCTGGCTCTCTTGAATATATACTAGGGGGCTACAAATGGGGATAATGTTTCTACTTCCCTGACCATGACTTGTTTGTTTAATTGGTGATGGGTCTTCAAATTTGTTTTGTTTTTTCTGTGAAACTGTTAAAAGATATGGGATCTGGTATCTTCTAAATTATCAGGCTGTTTAGCTGAGTCACTGACCTGAAGCTTGTGATTTGTAATCGGTAATACTTGCTGAATCCTTATTGCTATGATATGACTAGTCTTTGGATATGTTAACAATGTCTGTCATGTGTAAAGCAGCCAAATCAATGTAACATTCTACTTTTCCGTGCAAATGTCTCAAGATTGGGTGGTCTACACTACCAGTACTTAGTGGCTATTCCCTACCAAGTTTAGGGGTGCATTACAAGTTAAATAACAAACAATATGAAAGCAAAATGCTGAAAGGAAGTATTTAAAATACTTACATTTTTCTAATGTATTTTTTTTTTGTGAAGAGAACCTGAAATAAGATATAAGGTCTACTATTCTAATTTCAGGTTGTCACACTGACCTGAAGCTTGTGAAAGGTGTATATACTTGCTAAATCCTTTTTGGAATGATATCTGATTAGTCTTTGGACATGGGTTAACAATGGCATGGGTTAACAATGGCTGTGTCACATGTCATTCAGGTGTAGAGCTGCCAAATCAATGTAACACTCTACTTTTCTGTGCACAGATGTCTCAAGATTGGGTGGTCTACACTACCAGCCTGACCTACAGCACAACCTCTTCCATTCCAATCATCAGAACCAACCCAGCTGTGGTCCCCATAATGTGCTACTACTATCGGTGAGTCTACACTAGGATGGGGCAGAGCTAACAGCATTGCATCCTTACTAGTCAATAGCTTGAACTGAAAACATTTGGAGAGAGTAGGGGACAGTTAAAACCCCAGTTAGGTTTTCTGCCATCTCTCCCATTTCAAAAACCTCCTTTCTCATCCTGCTCTGAACACAAGTGAGTACTTTCCAATGAGGTATATCCCCCATTGATGTCACTGGAACAAGTGCCCATTAGGGAAATACATCCAAGCTTTTTCTGGTGATCACTCGGGTTCATGGCTTTCCCTCACTCAGTCCTAGTGAGTTGCTACTAATCCTATCAAGAACACTGACAAATATGAACTTAGCAGAGGTTCTAACATTCTTTACTTTCTTAAACCTGTGGCCCATTAAGTCTGTGGTAAAATCATTCTGAATGGGGGGCCACCTAACTCTTGAAGGCAGTGCACCACTATCCAGATGTGCTTGGCCCATGTCCTATTCCTATATATTTTTTGGCAACCTGTTCCAAGAACTAAAGCCTAAATGGGCCATAAAGTTTTTGGCTTGGGTATGCTTTAACTATTGACTCCATCTATCGACTTGTAGCCTGTACCTACAACCTAGCTTTTCTGCTGCAGTGTTAAACCATATCTGTTGCTGGCTAAAACTAGGATTAGCATTGACAGTGGTGGGTTCCTATGAGTGTCCATATCTTTAGACTGCCTCATGGACAAGAGTGGGACCTATTATCTTTAACATCTGGAATATCTCAACTATCTTTTGGTAGTGCAGGGATTATCATGCTGGCAATACTAGTCTTAAAACCAGCCTGGAGAAAATATTGTAGGTTCCTCGCTTTCTCAAATTTTAGAGGTTCAGGCTTCAGGTATTTTCTGAGTCCTTGTCAGGCAACAAGAATGCAGCCAATGTAGACTGGCATCATTCATGCTAGGTTCATGTCAACTAACTGTTGCAAGCCTGATCAAAACTATATTTTTCAGCAAAGTAAACAATGGGGGCTACCATACTGATTAACAATTTTCCCTTGAAGATGGTACTTTTTAAACTGCAATATAGATCTGTGAAGTTCCATGATTATAGCTCATGACTCATTACTGACACTTCTGTTCTCTGTATAGGCATGGTAATGTGAGCAGCAAGGCCATTAAGCCAACATGGCTTCCATTCAGCACCACTGTGTCCTCAGAAGAGAGGCTGTCTTTTTCTTTGCACTTGATGGCTGGTGAGTTGCATGAGGAAGATAGAAGAGGGGTAATGGGAGGCAGCTGGGATTTATTAATTTATTTTGTTATACTTGCAGAGGACTGGAGTGGCCCTAGAAGTTCTTCAGTCTTTCAGTTGGGAGATATTCTCTACATAGAGGCCTCTGTCGACACATGCAGCCTTCATGACTCCAAGGGCCAAACCAGACAATCTACGGTTCACAGTGGATGTCTTCCGATTCCTAGGAAATGATGCGTCTCTGGTGAGGTTTTGACTTGGTTGCAACAGATGGGATGCCTTGTAAGAACTGATGACCTATTAAAATCTTTCCCTTCAGATCTACATAACCTGTTACCTGAGAGCTGCTGCGGCCACCCAGGTCCCAGATTCCATGAACAAAGCCTGTTCCTATAGCAAAGCCACAAATGGGTGAGACTGTATTAAAATGGTGGTATTGTGCCCATTGGTTATTGTATTTACTGTGCCATAGCCACTGCATCTAGACCTGTAATATGTAGTGGAGGAACTTTCTGCACAAGAGCTGTGCCTGGAACAATGACTTTGTGATCCAATAACATGGAGCTTTCCAAAAGCTAATGATGTAAGTAGCTGGAAATATTGATGCCTGTAATGGTGCACAGGTTGCCTCTGCTGACTCCCAGGGTCTTTCATATACCATGTGCACTGGTTGCATGGCTTTCTAGGAAGAAACATCTTACCCAAGCAGTCACACCTGAGATCCTCAGGTACCGGCCAAGTCATATGGGAATAGTGCCTTGCTTCTACTCGGTCTCAAAAGGGCACCTTAGTGTTGGCTGCAAATTCCCACCTAGGTGATCAGGACTACGCCCCCCCCCACCACCACCACCCACTAAATAAAGCTGTGCTGGCACCTGGTATCCTGTCACTCAAGCACCTAATCTTGCCAAAAATTAGATGGTGGCACTAACAATTAGGTCACATGAGCACTGCTTAGAGCATCAGTTTTTAGTTGAGTAGAACTTTATGTGCAGTAAGAGTAATGTCAATAGGGCTTGAAAGCACCATTCAGTTCCAGACTGGAGTGCTTGAATGCATGTCTTAATAGAAGGGATGTTGCCTCAGATGTCTCTTAGACACTTGTCACTGTACATCTAGTGCACTAGATGTGCTGGGAATGAGCGCAGTTTTTATTCATAACCAAGTCAATCCATTTTACAGCTGTGGCTTCATCAAAAAAAATGTTTCTTAAAATACAGGCTGTGATACTGACAATTGCTTGTCTTCTCTAGCTGGTCTGCAGTTGAGGGCCCCAGCGATATCTGCCAGTGTTGTCAGACAACAGGCACCTGCAGCAACCCTAATCTGATGACAGGAGGAAGGACCAGATTTGGAAGACCGAGGGCATTTGGCAAGAGGGAAGCCTTGGATGGTGAGAACCTACAGAAAGTATATACAGTAATGTATGGCAGTAGGTGATCTCTAGATATAGACTTCAGAGATGCACAAGGGTAGCAATATGGGGTAAAGCTAAAAACCCAATGGCTGCTTTCTGCTCCCAATGGATACGCTTCCTCACTTGTCACATAATCTGACTAGGAGTGGAATGTCTGTGGCAATAAAAATCTGGGGGGGGTACCCCCCCTTCCTATTCTGTTCAACTCTTGGTTCATGTGACTAGGTCTATAATGTGTTTTAACTTTCGTCAATTCAACTTTACTAATCTCCTAATAGCATGGAAGTGTACAGAAATATGTATGTGCCTCTTGACCCCCAATATTTTTCTCCTACAGAACCCCACATAGGTGGACAAAGTGTGACTATTCTAGGACCTCTGCTTGTGGCTGGGCCAAAACAAAGCTATGTTGCACTTCAAATGACAAAGGAAGAGTCTGCCCCTGTGGAGCTCTGGGTGTTGGTGGCTGTCGGATGTCTCAGTGGTCTTGCTCTCCTTGTGTGTACAGTGTCCATTGGGAAGTCTCTGAAAAAGCCACACAATGTGCTGTCTGTGGAAAAATAAAACAATTCTCATTTAATCTGGTCTCTTTTATTTATAGATGTCATAATGTACTTTCCTGTAAAATTGGGGGTTTACTGAGGGATCTGTACATGGGTCTTGTGTATTAATGGCAGAGGTTTCTCCAACATTCTTAAAGGGAAATGTTACTCTCCCTAATGGGGACAGAAATTGAGGCCATTTGTATATAATAACAAATGGGGAAAGGAGAAGCGCCTCAAATAACAATAAAGTGGACAAAAAACTCCTGGGTTCCAGCGTCAATCTATAATAAGCAAAGTTCCCCGAAAATACGGAATCCCAAAATAGGAGCTGTCTATAATAATCAAACAGGTAATGATAATGTAACAAATTTTAATGAGAATTAATAATAAAGTAGAAAAACATATAAATACACCTACTGACAAAGAACATCTAAAATCAATTAAAATGACAAACAAGTCCTCCCTGATATCGCCCTGTGTTGATTGATGTAGATGAGAATCTAGTGACCGTTAGTGATGGTCACAAAGAGTCACTGATATTGGACACAAGCGCTGTGTTAGGCAAGCAAATACTCAGTATCAAAGAAAAGAAAAAGAAGGAATTACTCACTTCTGATGTGGTTTAGGTGGTGAGACAATTCCTAACAAAAAAGACTTCAAGCATGCATGAGGTAATGGTCACAATGGCTGTCCCAGACTGCTGGTCCCTGGTTTCAGCAACTTTATTTTCCTGTATGTTGGTATAATTGCTGCGAGGCCTGCTGTGGATCCTCCATGTCGGCTCCTGCCTATGAAGTGGTATTCAGACCTGTGTTTGATAACAAAGCTGGAAAGTTGTATTCCATATGTGCGGCCATTAGTATATCTTGTAGAAACACATGTAATATGAAATGTATTAAATTATAAACTGATAATCCAGGTTTGGATTTTAAGTGGTAGCCCCCTTTGTGGTCTTTGTCCTTATTAGGTTGACTCTGCCCTTAATAATTACTGTGATGAAAGCAGTGGGAATCTTTACACCGGTGATGGATCACAACTTAAGTTGTTGTGGGAGGGCTGGAGGCTTACTGTCCTTGTGACCTTATGATCATGTGACTTGTCCTAGTGTTACAGGGTAAAGGAAGATATAACACAAAACTAGTCTTCTGGATGGGGACTGAATTAAAAATTGGCTCAATACTTGTGTAATGGTCTAAGCATGTTGAGCGTATAACCTTAACCAACTTTTGGACCACTGTAGCGCTCCACCTTCCCGCTAAGTGCTATCCCAGCACAGGAGAACATTGCTGTACTTTCACTGTAACATTGGGGTTTTCTGAGGGATCCGTATAGGTCTTGTGTATTGTCAGAGGTTTCTCCAGCATGCCTATTGAAAATAAATATTTAATGGGACAGAACTTGAGGCTATTGGGAAATCTTGTAGAATCCCAAGTCTACTATAACATGATAAACCCATCCCTGGATTACTAGTTTAAGTGGTAGACCTCCTCCCCCCTATTCTTTGTGGTCTTTGTCCGCATTAGGTTGACTCTGCCCTCATTTCTTCTGGGATTAAAGCAATTGAAGTCTTTATACTGGTGATGAACCACAACTTAGTTTTTTTTAAAACCTTCTATACAAGACTAGAGTTCTGGATGGGGACTGAATTACAAATTAGCTCGATACTTGTGTAGTGGTCTAAGCTCATGTTGAGCGTATAACCTTGAAACCAACTTTTGGTCCGAAAAAAACAACTTTCAATGGTACAGATCTATTCAATAAGTGCAAAAAACATAACTGCTTGAGCTTTATTTCAAAGCTGGTTGGAAAAAAATGTATCTTGAGGGCTACAGAACACATTTTAGAGAGGGTGGGGGCTTGTAGTCCTAGCATAGTTGGGCAATTTTGCTTCCATAGATGAAGTAGTGTTACCCTAGCACAGGAAACTATAAATGCATCAACCTGTGCAGTCTTGTCATAACATGCCCCTGAATGTCAGCACTTTCTTCCAGTGAAATCCAACTGTGGGCAAATCTGCCCTTCAACATGGCAATTTGCATCAGGGCTTTTAGCGAAGGGTACTGAGGCAGGGTGCTGAAATGTTTTCAGGAAGCTATATACTGCACCCTGCCCACCCCCCATCATGATCTGCCTGCATTAGAGGCCCAGTGACATCACTAGGCCTAACATAATGTATGTAATGGAAAGGTGTAAAATGTCAGTAGCATGTTGAAGCCAAAATGTAGTTCCAAAACATCACTTCTGGTAACTTGGCAGAAGATTTCAACGTGTTAGTGTTTAGTGCACATTGCTGACAACATTACACTAAACCAGGAGGATTTCTATAGTGCCCTCTGAGTTCTGGGCTCTGCACACCTCCTGTGCCCATTATGAAGAGCTCCCACCATCCCTGTATTGAATTCTTGGGTCTGTACTCCCACTCTGCCCATTATGAGGGACTCCCACCATTGCTGTGCTCAGTTTCCAGCGTTGCACACCTGCAGTGGCTATTATAAGGGGCTCCCAGCATTCCTGTACTGAATTTTGGGGTCTGAGCACATGTTGTGCCTATTAGGAGGAGCTCCCACCATCCCTGCACTGAGTTCCCAGGTCCAGGCCCGTCTTTAATATTGATCAGACCCTGGGCAAACATTTTCCGGGGGTCCCCCCGGTCCCCCCACCAAGAAAAAAAAATTTAAAAAATGACAACATGATTGTATATCTCCCTGGAAATCTCACTCCATTTCTGTTCTGTCCTTCATATATATGTCAATAACATGATTGATAGAATTACAATGCATGATAGTAGAAAGCCATGATTAGACATAATTAACATGATTAGATAATCAGACTTAACAGAGACATGATTGTTGGTAATTTGACATGATACAGCGTTATTGAAGGTTTAACAGAGGAGGAGCCTAGTTTTCTCTCAACGTTTCGCGCTTAGGGGCGCTTCTTCAGGAGAGGGAGGTTGTCATTCAAATGTGCAGCCCGGGCCGACTGTGCAACATGCTGGGGGCTCCACAGTGAGAGGAGGACGGACACCCCTCGGTTCTGGTCGGGGAAATAAGCAGTTCCAGGACTTTTGGCTACCCTCGATGCCTCTCAGGTTATGCTGCTCTGTGTGGGATTCGTGGTCCGGGCCTCTCTCCCCTCATCTGCTTCGGTGACTGTGACCAGGTGCTGTGCCTGGACGGCCCTGCAGAGATGCACACACACACTGACCCATTTGAATGACAACCTCCCTCTCCTGAAGAATATATACCACATCCATTACAGCGCCCCTAAGCGCAAAACGTTGAGAGAAAACTAGGCTCCTCCTCTGTTAAACCTACAAAAACACTGTATCATGTCAAATTACAAACAATCATGTCTCTGTTAAGTCTGATTATCTAATCATGTTAATTATGTCTAATCATGGCTTTCTACTATCATGCATTGTAATTCTATCAATCATGTTATTCACATATCTATGAAGGACAGAACAGAAATGGAGTGAGCTTTTCAGGGAGATATACAAATTGTATATCTCCTTTATATTTCTCCTTTTTTATTTTCTCACCTACCTGCCTCAGTCAGTCCTCGCCTCGTGCCAGTCTGCCTCTTTCCGAATGTCCTGGACGTGAGTGAGGCACCCGTCTGCACAGCCTCACGTCCTCGAGGGAAGCCCGTGACATGTCACGCTATGCGGGTGGGGGCCGGGGGAGGAGCTACCTTTAGGATGCGATCGTGCAGATCGCATAGGACAATACGTTATGGCATTGCCGTATGCGGCCGCTGCCATAACGTATTATACTATGCGATCCGATCGGCAATTTTCTGCGGGCAGCGGGCTCAAGGGGCAGATGCTTCGGGCCCCACAACCTTTATTGGGCCCGGGGCAAGTGCCCTCTTTGCCCTGCGTTAAAGCTGGCCTTGCCCAGGTCTGTACACCTGTTGGAGCCATTATGTTTCCCACCATGCCTGTGCTAAGTTTCTGACTTTAAACATCTGCTGTGCCCTCTATGAGAGGTTCCCACCATCCCTGAGCTAAGCTCCCGAGTCTGTACACCAGCTGTGCTCATTATAAGAGGTTCTCGACATCCCTTCTGGATTTTTTTTTTTAATATATATTACCCAGAATGTGACAGGAAGAGCTGAGAACACACAAAGGTGCATGTGGACGCCCAAAACTTCAGCTTAGGATGGACTGACTTTAAGTAATAATAAATAAGACATTACAGCAAAGCAAGATCTAAGTGGCTCCCAGTGATAGAGCTCATTCAGAGAGCACAGCATGTATGTTACAGGGTCAGTGTGCGTCCTGGGGTCCATGGAAATGAATGGTAATGCAAAGGGCTCATTCCCATGTTGCATGTGTTGATACTAAGGATGTGCGATGGTTTGGTGCAACTTCCCAGTTCGCCTGAGTCCTCCAACATTAGCCAGCACGCATTATTTGGCATGATGACGTCCATTGCATGGTCTGAATACATTTTTAATGGGCCCTAAACATGCGTCAATGGACCAGAAGACACATGGCAATTTTCTTTGCAACATAGGTGTTTCAAGTTGAGTTCATTTATGGACATCATTGGGTTTGCGCCCCATAACGCATACAACACATTGTTGCAAAAGGCTCTGAAACAGGCGCAAAACAGTGTAAATGAGTCCTAAGACTAGAGCTGGTTTCTCCAAACTATGACCCGTGGGCCACATGTGGCATGCTACAAGATATTATGTGGTCCACAGTGACCCCCAGCTGGCTGGCAGTGTATGTGGGGGTGCTCTGCTGGACATTCCTAGATACAAGGGAGGGCTATGCATTGAATAGTTGTAAAATATACAATGTGGCCCTTGTACTGAAACGTTTGGAGACCCCTGGACTAGAGCTACACAGGAGACGTTTGGGTGTTAATGTTTGTTGCATTAAGGCCCCCCATTGAAATGAATGGTTTTAGTAACAGGATTGAGCTAATAAAATTCCCCTGTGTAGCTCCAGTGAGGTGAATGCCAGCAAGTGGTTAAATCTCTCAGCAGCAACAGATTAGAATCAACCATGTATCTTACCCCTAATGCTGAATGAGCCAGCCAACTGGGTGTGGTAATGATCTGCCCCAGCTGGGGTATTAGTGGCTGCTGGGAGGGGTATAAATGGTAACTCTCTCTAACTCACTCCTATTGCAGTTCCTCTTGCAGACAGGATGGGCTTAAGGATGAGGAGCTGCTGTAGTTGGATGTTGCTGCTTGCACTGGTTTATGGGCCAGGGTTTGGTTGTGCTGGAGATGATGTCTTAGCTAGACATAGTCGCCAGTCAGATTGGTGGAGGAACTACCAGCGGGCTGTACCTGCCCAGGTTCCTTCTAGATGGGGTTCCAGAGAGCTTTATAGGGACAGTAATGAGCCTGTGCTTGGGTTTGGGGCTTCCAGAGCTGGGGCTCAGTGGGGTTTATCTGCTGGACGTCCAGGTGGGATGCTCCGACAGCAACCACAGACTAGAACTTCCCCTGTCAGTGTCCAGTGTGGAGAGGACACCATGGAGGTCAGTGTCCAGAGGGATTTGTATGGGAATGGAAAGCTAGTAAAACCCTCCGATCTGAGCCTGGGAGCCCAACAATGCAAGCCAAGCACCCAAAGTACCGACAACATGGTAATCTTCCAGATTAGCCTCCAGGACTGTGGCAACACTGCGCAGGTAACTTTCTTTAATATTTGCACTCCAAATCCTTCCTTTCTCGTTGTTTTGTATGTGTTCCAGTAACTTCGGTGATCTCTATAGCAACAACTAGAGCTTAACTTTATTTATTCTCTATATAGATTAGCGCAGCAAAGTATCTTTTCTGCATATTTTTTCTTGGGTTTAGTAAACCTGAAATCTGGTCTTTATGGGCTACTGTATCTGATGTTCACTTAGATGAGCCCAGACCTGACTCTCCATGTTTGCCCACTGCCTTGTTCCTGAATTCTGCTCTGGTTCTCTGAATATATATCAGGGGGCTACAAATGGGGATAATGTTTTTACTTCCCTGACCATGATGTGTTTATTTAATTGGTGATGGGTCTTCAAATTTTTTTTTTTTGTGAACCTGTTAAAAGATATGGGATCTGGTATTTATCTTAATCAGGCTGTTTAGCTGAGTCACTGACCTGAAGCTTGTGAATCGTAATCGGTAATACTTGCTGAATCCTTATTGCTATGATATGACTAGTCTTTGGATATGTTAACAATGTCTCATGTGTAGAGCAGCCAAATCAATGTAACATGCTACTTTTCTGTGCAGATGTCTCAAGATTGGGTGGTCTACACCACCAGCCTGACCTACAGCCCAACCTCCTCCATTCCAATCGTCCGAACCAACCCAGCTGTGGTCCCCATAATGTGCTACTACTATCGGTGAGTCTACACTAGGATGGGGCAGAGCTAACAGCATTGCATCCTTACTAGTCAATAGCTTGAACTGAAAACATTTGGAGAGAGTAGGGGACAGTTAAAACCCCAGTTAGGTTTTCTGCCGTCTCTCCCATTCAAAAACTTCCTTTCTCATCCTGCTTTGAAGTGAGTATTTTCCAATAATGTATATCCCCCATGATGTCACTGGAACAAGTGCCCATTAGGGAAAGGCATCCAAGCTTTTTCTGGTGATCACTTGGGTTAATGGCTTTCCCTCACTCAGTCCTAGTGAGTTGCTACTAATCCGATCAAGAACACTGACCAATATGGACCTAGCAGAGGTTCTAACATTCTCTAATTTCTTAAACCTGTGGCCAGGGGTGTATCTACCGCAAGGCAAACTAGGCATTTGCCTAGTGCGGCACTTTCAGGGGGGTGGCAGAAAACACCACAAACCAATGAGTAGGACAGGGCTGGATTTGCCTTTGGGCATACTGGACACTTGCCAGGTGGGCCAAGGCTTGGCGGAACAGGATCAGGCAGCAGCTGCTGCTTAATGAGGCAAACTAGGCGGCCGCAAGGCACTAAGAGTTGCTGACTAATTAGAGAGCTGGCTGGTGGAGGGGAGGGCCCAGTCAGATGTGGTCCGGCTGGCTTTGTGCAGGAGATGGAGGAGAAGCAGCAGGTGGCTCAGGGCTGGCCATAACGTGATCTGATGGTGGGATGTCCCAGAAGCAGGCTGGGGAGTGCAATGTATCCTGTTGGTACTGATGGCACTTTGAGCTGCAGGTAAGAGGAGCAGCACATGTATGCAGGGAAAGGGACCCTGCACAGCTCTCCCGAAACCCGGTGTGTGCTGTATCCAGTGACAGGTTGTGCAAAATGTCCTAAACAGGAAGGGGTGGGGCAAATTTAGATTGAGGGGGGTGCCCGAGTTTAGTCTTGCCTGGGGCAGCACAAAACCAAAATACACCACTGCCTGTGGCCCATTTAAGTCTGTGGTAAAATCATTCTGAATGGTGGGCAATCTAACTCTTGCAGGCAGTGCACCACTATCCAGATGTGCTTGGCCCATGTCCTATTCCTATATATTCTTTTTTTGGCAACCTGTTCGAAGAACTAAAGCCTAAATGGGCTGTAAAGTTTTTGGCTTGGGTATGCTTTAACTATTGACTCCATCTATCGACTTGTAGCCTGTACCTACAACCTAGCTTTTCTGCTGCAGTGTTAAACCATATCTGTTGCTGGCTAAAACTAGGATTAGCATTGACAATGATGGGTTCCCTATGAGTCTCCATGTCTTTAGACTGCCTCATGGACAAGAGTGGGACCTACCATCTTTAACATCTGGAATATCTCAACTACCTTTTTGGTAGTACAGGGATTATCATGCTACCAATACTAGTCTTAAAACCAGCCTGGGGAAAATTTTGTATGTTCCTTGCTTTCTCAAAATTTTAGAGGTTCAGGCATTTTGAGTCTTTGTCAGGCAACAAGAATGGAGCCAATGTAGACTGGCATCATTCATGATAGCTTCATGTCAACTAACTGTTGCAAGCCTGATCAGAACTATATTTAAGTAAACAATGGGGGCTATCATACTGATAATTTTCCCTTGAAGATGGTACTTTCCTTTAAAATGCAATATAGATCTGTGAAATTCCATGATTATAGCTCATGACTCATTACTGACACTTCTGTTCTCTGTATAGGCATGGTAATGTGAGCAGCAAGGCCATTAAGCCAACATGGCTTCCATTCAGCACCACAGTGTCCTCAGAAGAGAGGCTGTCCTTTTCTTTGCACTTGATGGCTGGTGAGTTGACTGAGGAAGATGGAAGGGGGGGATGGATTGCAGTTGGGACTTGCTAATTTTTGTTATGCCTGCAGAGGACTGGAGTGGCCCTAGAAGTTCTTCAGTCTTTCAGTTGGGAGATATTCTCTACATAGAGGCCTCTGTAGACACTCAGAACCATATTGGCCTGATCCTGTTTATTGACCGATGTGTGGCCACCATATCTCCTGATGCCGACTCTTCTCCTAATTATGACATCATTACAGACCATGGGTATGTTGTAATATCTGGGGAAAGTCATTGCTCTAATGAACCCTGTTGGGAAGGGGAGGGGCTTGCGCCAATGACTCCACTGTCTAACTGACCATCTTCTACAGGTGTCTGGTAGATGGAATGCAAGAAGACTCCTCTGCAGCCTTCATGACTCCAAGGGTCAAACCAGACAACCTACGGTTCACAGTGGATGTCTTCCACTTCCTAGGAAATGATGCATCTCTGGTGAGGATTTGAGCTGTTGCAACAGATGGGATGCCTTGTAAGAACTGATAACCTATTAAAATCTTTCCCTTTAGATCTACATAACCTGTTACCTGAGAGCTGCTGCAGCCACCCAGGTCCCGGATTCCATGAACAAGGCCTGTTCCTATAGCAAAGCCACAAATGGGTGAGAATGTATTAAAATGGTAGTCTGTCCATTGGTTACTGAATTTACTGGGCCATAGCCGCTGCTTCCAAAAGCTAATGGTGTAAGCAGCTGGAAATATTGATGGCTGTAATGGTGCACAGGCAGTCACTGCTGTCTACCAGGGTCTTTCCTATACCATGAACACTGGTTACAGGTGATACAAGTAAACAGACAGCGCTCTCGGAAGTGGGCTTAGTGTGAACAGTATGCTGCCCTGAAAAACAGTAGGAGGACCTGTGCTTGCTTAAAAATGGAAAGTTCACAACAGGGCGCAAAACTTGTGGGGTGGGTGATTTAAAACATGAGTGCTGGTAAATTGTACTAAAATCAGAATGAAAAATGTGTAAATAAAAAGCACTCGCTTACATTTGAATTGGAGAGGGCCATGGGGAAAGGTAGCATCACGGAGGATCGGGTGGTCCAGGATCAGGGGCTGGAGAAATCTTGAAAGGTGCCGGCTGGAGCTTGAGAAAGAGGTTTCCTCGAAACGCATTGCTCCCCGGTGTTTTCAGAGTCCCTTCTCTACCCGACTCGTATAGCAAGCTGCCCTCCACAGCCTTTTTAACAGTTCTCCCGCACACACGGCCAGACGCTACATGCGCCGCCACCACCTGACTTCCAGAGACAGGACCGCTCTCTGTTTTAAACACTGTCCTGTCAGCTGCAGGGACAGGTGTTTGCACAGCTGAAGCACAAGTGACCCATACCTAACATTACATTGTCCCGACTCCTATCATACAGAAGTCACACGGACACTCTCTGTACTGCCTCACCTCCCCCCGCCTCTCAGTTCTTTACTCTCCAACAACCGGCACCTTCCGAGATTTCTCCAGCCCCTGATCATGGACCACTCGATCCTCCTGTGAGGCTACCTTTCCCACGGCCCTCCAATTCAAATGTAAGCGAGTGCTTTTTAACATTTTTTTTATTTACACATTTTCATTCTGATTTTAGTACAATTTACCAGCACTCATGTTTTAAATCACCCACCCCACAAGTTTTGTGCCTTGTTGTGAACTTTCCATTTTTACACTGGTTACAGGGCTTTCTAGGTAGAAACATCTTACCCAAGCAGTCACACCTGAGACCCTCAGGTACCGGCAAAGTCCATATGGGAATAGTGCCTTGCTTCTACTCGGTCCCAAAAGGGACACCTTGGTGTTGGCTGCAAATTCCCACCAGGGTGATCAGGACTACGCCCCCCCACCACCTTAAAATAAGCTGTGCTGGCACCTGGTATCCTGTCACTCAAGCACCTAATCTTGCCAAAAATTAGATGTGACCTAATTTTTAGTGCCACCATGAGCACTGCTTAGAGCATCACTTTTTAGTCGAGTAGAACTTTCTGTGCAGGAAGAGTAATGTCAATAGGGCTTGAAAGCACCGTTCACTTCCAGACTGGAGTGCTTGAATGCATGTCTTAATAGAAGGGATGAAGCCTCAGATGTGCTTCAATTGGGCACTTGTCACTGTACCTCTAGGCAGTGATGAAACTACCGCCGGTGCTCCCGCACCGGGACCTCAGCCTGGGGAGCACAGTGGCCGGCCACCGGATAGCACCGGATTGGTATCCAGCGGCCGGCTGTCTGAATAGAAAGGATGTAGCCTCAGATGTCTCTATTAGGCACTTGTCACTGTACCTCTAGTGCACTATATGTGCTGGGAATGAGCAGTTTTTATTCATAACAAAGTCAATCCATTTTACAGCTGTGTGGCTTTTATCAAAAAATTACATTTGTTCTTAAAATGTAGTCTGTGATACTGACAATTGCTTGTCTTCTCTAGCTGGTCTGCAGTTGAGGGCCCCAGCGATATCTGCCAGTGTTGTCAGACAACAGGCACCTGCAGCAACCCTAATCTGATGACAGGAGGAAGGACCAGATTTGGAAGACCGAGAGCATTTGGCAAGAGGGAAGCCTTGGATGGTGAGTAAACCTACATCTGGTATATACAGTGTAATGTATGGCAGTAGGTAATCTCTAGAAATAGACTTCAGAGATGCACAAGGGTAGCAATATGGGGTAAAGCTTATCCCAATGGCTGCTTTGTGCTCCCAATCGATACGCTTCCTCACTTGCCACATAATCTGACTAGGAGTGGAATGTCTGTGGCAATAGAAATCTGGGGGGGTACCCCCCCCCCAATTCTGTTCAACTCTTGGTTCATGTGACTATAGGTCTATAATGGGTTTTAACTTTCTACACACTTAGTCAATACAACTTTACTAATCTCTTAATAGCATGGAAGTGTACAGAAATCTGTATGTGCCTCTTGACCCCCAATGTTTTTTCTCCTACAGAACCCCACATGGAAGGTGGACAAAGTGTGACCACTCTGGGACCTCTGCTTGTGACTGGGCCAAAACAAAGTGATGTTGCACTTCAAATGACAAAGGAAGATTCTGCCCCTATGGAGCTCTGGGTGTTGGTGGTCGTCGGATGTCTCAGTGTTCTGGTTGTCCTTGTATGTGGCGTGTCCATTGGGAAGTCTCTGAAAAAGCCACACAATGTGTCTGTGGAACAATAAAACAATTCTCATGTAATCTGGTCTCTTTTTATTTATAGATGGCATAATATACTTTCCTGCTGTTTTCCTGTAACATTGGGGTTTACTGAGAGATCTGTACATGACTTGTGTGTATTGTCAGAGGTTTCTGTAACATATTGAAGGGGAATGTCTAATGGGCAGAACTTGAGGCTATTGGTGTATCTTGTAGAACCCCTAGTGAAATATACAATTATTCAAATAATCAACTAGTAATCTAGGTTTGGGTTTTAAAGTGGTAGTGCCCTTCAAAATCAAGACAAATTGACACACATCAAGCTTTAAAATTGCCTATGACATTGCAAAAAAAACAATACCCAAAATTGCCCCAAGGTGATAATTTAAACTTTTAGCTGCAGCACAATTGTCAGCGCACTCAAACACTGATTTACATTTTTTAATGTGCGTATACAAGGGAGACTTAGCCATAACATTTAACTCCCCTCTGCTGTTCCGAAGACCTCCTGCTTTCCAGCTCCCTTAACTCCTCCCATGCTTGCCCCCATGACTTCAATAGTCTCTCCTATCCACAGACTCTTTACCCCAACCTGTCTTTCTCCCACTCTGCCTTTAGGCAATCCCTTAAGACTCATCTCTTCAGGGAAGCCTATCCCACCTCCACTCAACCATCATGTTCTCCATCAATTCATACCCACACAGCTACCTCATGTATCACTGGCCCATCCCTTTTGAATTGTAAGCACTCAGGGGCAGGGCCCTCCTTACCACCTTTTCTTGAATTGTGATTGTAATGTCGTCCTTATATTGTAAAGTGCTGTGCAACTGTTGGCGCTATATAAATACTATAATAGTAACACAGCTGCCACATGCTTGTATATGTAACAGCCATTGGTGTGTTCTCCTCCAAGCTCACTCCCATGATAGACTACAATCTCAATAGAAATGAGTAAACTAAACATGAGATTGTAGTCCATCCTGGGAGTGAGCTTGGAGCTGGTGACTACTTTACAACACACAGGGACCACGGGGAACAAAAGTGGGCTCCCTTGTTGGCACCTAGCCCCCTTTTTGAATATTGGGACTACCGTAGCCCTCCGCCAATCACTGGGGATCCTACCAGTCATTAAGGAGTCCTTAAAAATGAGGATTAATGGTCTAGTTATAACCTGGCTTAATTCCTTAAGTACCTTGGGGTGCAGGTTATCCGGACCCACTGCTTTGTTTGCATTGAGCATTTTAAGTCTTTGTTGTATCCTGGTTTCCGTCAACCACTGGGGTATATTTTGAGTTAAACTGGGAGTTTTATCATGTGTGTCAAACCCGTTTCCCTCCTGAGTGTATACTGAGGAGAACTTGTTCATAGTTAAGGTACTTGAATGTATTAAGATTTAACTCCTGAGTTTAGTGTCACTTTAAGCTGACTCGGCTTTCTGTGACTATAATACTTGATGATATAGCTTCCAGTCCATTTAAAGAAGAGATTACCATGCTTTAGCAGAGTACCAGTTAACCCTGGCTTCTCATGCATACTGAAGTTGCCTCCATCCTCAAGCTTCACTCACTGAGCCTTAGTCCCAGGCCTCAGTCTGAGCACAATCCACTGGTATCAGTACTCGCAGCCGGCCTAGGAAGCTCAGACGACACTGGTCTACAACTTTTGGGAAATTATCGACCTCCGAGATAAAATGTGTTGATTCGACTGTATTTTGATGAGATGAATGAGAAAACCAGTGATGAAGGTTCTGGTTGGTTGGCTGGCTAAAGTTTTCAAAATATTTCAAGAGAAAGATTTATACGCAGGCGAGTATATTTGCCTACAAGGGAGGGAGGTGTCTGATGATCATGATGCCTCGTAATTTCTCGACAAAGTACGGTAGAACAATGAAAATGGTACCACATGGACGTGTATAAATGTATCTTCACTTTGTGACTAAAGATTAGTACCTAACTGTCATTGTTTATTGCAAGGTACATTTGTCTTGGTCAGGTCTACCCATCATAGTTACATCTGGTGGCTTGTGAAAGTGTCATTGCTAGAGATGCACCGATATCTGTATTTCGGTATTGAGTACCGATATATTTTTTCCGGTACTCGCCGATACTGAATACAGTTAGCAGAAGTCAGCATGTAAAGACTCGCCACCTGGCTTCCCGATTAGCAGGGAAGCTGTCCCTGTGCTTGTCACTATGTGAGGAGGGAGCATGGAGCCGGCCTCCTGGCCAATCAGAAAGCAGGGAGTCGCGTCATTACACGGCGCCTGGCTTCCTGATTGGCCAGCCAGACGGCTCCGGCTGGGTCCTGGAGGAAGGCCGCGTTCTCACTGGAGAGGCCCCGGGGGTGACAGGCTGCACATACTAAGGTAAGAGGGGACTTTCTTGTTAATTGGGAAGACGGGTGGCGAGTCATTACACGCTGCCCGGCTTCCCGGCTAATCAGCAAGCCAGGTGGCGAGTCATTACATGCCACCTGGCTTCCTGAAAGGGACTTCCGTTACTCGTTAATTGGTATCGGCGAGTACCGAAAAAAATTATCGGTACTCGTACTCGGTACCAAAATACCGGTATCGGTGCATCCCTACTCGAAACTGTGTAAACAAGACCGATAACTTCTGCTACATTTGTATCTCAAAAGTGCAGAATGACGGCAGTGGTAACACCTATATGTTGGATGCAACAGAGGGGATAAGACAAGAGTTGTGCCCCTCATTATTGTTGCAGTACATGTGCAACTTATCTGCGTCATTGGCTAAACAAGAAGAAAAAGTCAGTGCATTTCAGTCCCAATGGTGTGGAGTCAGAGGCGTAACTAGAACCTTCAGGGCCCCGGTGCTAGAAACTATGAAGGACCCCCCGGCACTGTGTGGGTAACAGGAAGGCTGCCGAGGTCCCCAGCAAGCGCGGGACCTCAGGCAGCTGCTTCAGTTAAAACATTTAGTGCCGGTGTTCTGTCGAGAACGCTGACCCAGTATCTGCGCTTGCGCACAGACAGGATTATCGAGGAAACCGGCATTTATTTACAAAGTATTTTGTTTAAATCGTTAATTGTGACCGTTAATAATATGCCGTCCATGACAGTAAATGATGGATGGCAGTGAATGATGGACGGCAGTAAATGATGGGTGGCAGTAAATGATGGGTGGCAGTAAATGATGGATGGAAGTAAATGATGGATGGAATATTATTTTGTTTAAATCGTTAATTGTGACCGTAAATAATATGCCGTCCATGGCAGTAAATGATGGATGGCAGTGAATGACGGATGGCAGTGAATGACGGATGGCAGTGAATGATGGACGGCAGTATATGATGGATGGCAGTGAATGACAGATGGCAGTGAATGATGGATGGCAGTAAATGATGGGTGGCAGTAAATGATGGGTGGCAGTAAATGATGGATGGAATATTATTAACTCCAGCCAGACGGCTCCGGCTGGGTCCTGGAGGAAGGCCGCGTTCTCACTGGAGAGGCCCCGGGGGTGACAGGCTGCACATACTAAGGTAAGAGGGGACTTTCTTGTTAATTGGGAAGACGGGTGGCGAGTCATTACACGCTGCCCGGCTTCCCGGCTAATCAGCAAGCCAGGTGGCGAGTCATTACATGCCACCTGGCTTCCTGAAAGGGACTTCCGTTACTCGTTAATTGGTATCGGCGAGTACCGAAAAAAATTATCGGTACTCGTACTCGGTACCAAAATACCGGTATCGGTGCATCCCTACTCGAAACTGTGTAAACAAGACCGATAACTTCTGCTACATTTGTATCTCAAAAGTGCAGAATGACGGCAGTGGTAACACCTATATGTTGGATGCAACAGAGGGGATAAGACAAGAGTTGTGCCCCTCATTATTGTTGCAGTACATGTGCAACTTATCTGCGTCATTGGCTAAACAAGAAGAAAAAGTCAGTGCATTTCAGTCCCAATGGTGTGGAGTCAGAGGCGTAACTAGAACCTTCAGGGCCCCGGTGCTAGAAACTATGAAGGACCCCCCGGCACTGTGTGGGTAACAGGAAGGCTGCCGAGGTCCCCAGCAAGCGCGGGACCTCAGGCAGCTGCTTCAGTTAAAACATTTAGTGCCGGTGTTCTGTCGAGAACGCTGACCCAGTATCTGCGCTTGCGCACAGACAGGATTATCGAGGAAACCGGCATTTATTTACAAAGTATTTTGTTTAAATCGTTAATTGTGACCGTTAATAATATGCCGTCCATGACAGTAAATGATGGATGGCAGTGAATGATGGACGGCAGTAAATGATGGGTGGCAGTAAATGATGGGTGGCAGTAAATGATGGATGGAAGTAAATGATGGATGGAATATTATTTTGTTTAAATCGTTAATTGTGACCGTAAATAATATGCCGTCCATGGCAGTAAATGATGGATGGCAGTGAATGACGGATGGCAGTGAATGACGGATGGCAGTGAATGATGGACGGCAGTATATGATGGATGGCAGTGAATGACAGATGGCAGTGAATGATGGATGGCAGTAAATGATGGGTGGCAGTAAATGATGGGTGGCAGTAAATGATGGATGGAATATTATTAACAGTCACAATTAACGATTTAAACTAAATACTTTGTAAATAAATCCCTGTTTCCTCGATAATATAGGTCTGTGTGCAAGCGCAGATGCTGAGGTCGGCAAATTCAACTACGTCGGCGTCCTTGACAGAACACCAGTATCTGCGTTTAGTATCGGGGCATTTTCACGAGTATGAGTATTGGCACTGGTGCATCCCTACTTAAAAATATAATGCATTGCTGGGACTTGCAGTCCTGCATAGTTGGTGAGTACTCTGCATTGCTGTGTAATGATTATACAGCAATGCAGAATACCACCAGCTATGCGGGACTACAAAAGTCCCAGCAATACCTTATAATAAAGGTAGTGGCGTATGGGAAGTAGTATAGAAGTGTAGTTTGTTTGGGGGGGGGGGATATCAGTGGGAGGGGGTCGTACACAGACAGTGAAGAACAAAGAAGATGCAACGTTGAAGAAATGGTCATAACAGGACTCACATTCTAGATGGAGTAAAGGCAGAAAATCACGAAGATCAGAGCGTGTTTCTGTACCGGAAGAATGCCGCCGCTGTCACAGAGAGAGGGGAGCTAGAAGGGGCGCCACAGTGTCTTGTCGGAGAGAGCTAGAAGAAGCACCACTGGTTGTCCTGGTAACAGGACGCTATACCTCTCCAGCAGCATCTGTCTCCTCTGCACAGGACCAGTTCGTCCAACCCCCTAGCGCATGCGCCATGTGGGCATATGGCTCCAAAGGCTTCTCACTGGCCTGACATTACAGCAATTACAACAGGTCTCCCGAACATCAGCGCACACACGCCACCAAGTTGGTCTCTAAGCAACTGCCCATGGCCACGAATGCTGCGGGCAGCTTGAGGGATCTGCAGGCTCTCTTTCTCTCTGGGCCCCCC